>NW_006408648.1:1266754-1269275 GCF_000296735.1 Chrysochloris asiatica
GGGGCACGTGACCTGCTGCTCTCAAAACTCTGTTTTCACTGATAGGCGCTGAACAGGCATCTGCCCCACTGTGGTTGAATTAGGAGAAACTAGGGACAGAGGAGAGGTCTTGACAGAGATTGGAATGCCACAGGCAGGAATCCAAAGAGGGACACATGGAACAGAGAGAGGGGAGGGCACAGAGCTGCATTTGAAGGATGTGAGGGAAAGTAGGCACAGGAGAGCTGCTTGGGTCAGATGTCCTTATGAAAACAAGGTACAATTTTTGCCCCAAGGAATAATTTCACCAAGGAGTGCATGAGTCATTTCCCACTTAGGTTTTATTTTTCCAGAAGTGGTTTTCCTGAGATGATCCCAGCTTTCAATATCACTCTGAATCTGGCCCTTAGGAACACCTCTTCCTTCTTTAGAATGCCATTGTCCAAAGGACTAGTCCTTGAACTAGGGGCATGGATCACCTGGAGAGCAGCATAAACCGGCACATTCCCAGCACTGCCGGAGAGATTCATATACAATGTGTGTGGGGTGGGGTTAAGGTTTCTTTCTCTACCCTTTGGCTATTCTAATAGCCCCTTTTGTTTACCGCCCCCCTTCCCAAGCCTAGGATGTTTTTGTTGTTGTTGTTGTGCCTTTGAATTGGTTCTGACTCACAGTGACACTGTATAGGGTTTCTGAGGAGCAGCTGGTGGGTTAAAATGTATTAAAACTAAATGTTAGTCTTAAAGTTAAACTTCTTAGGGCATGGAAAGTCCCTATTCAGTTTCGTTTCCTACTTGAGAAGCCACTTTCTTGGCATAGTGCCAAGAATTTAGTGGCCGACATAAAAGAATGACCTGCCCTTGCAGACCCAGGATATGCATATGTTCCTAGTTGTCTCCCCTGCAGAAGAAACCCTTCTCCCACTCTCTAAGAGTGGTCTGGTTGGGTGCAAGCTCTCCATTAAGTATAACACAACTTTATTCATGTAATCACTGTGACAGTTACATAGTAATAATGAGCTGGAAAGCAGTTCTCTGTAGAAATTACTGTGAAGCACTAACAGAAAGTAACAGGAAGCTGTATATATTTTTATATAGATCACTAGATGTCTGAAAAGTTGAGTGTTAATTGATTTATAACATTTTAGTACTCAGTTTCAGATTTTATCATTCTTTCTGGTAATAATTTGGCTCCAGAATACTGTATCAATCTCCGTGGGGTAAGGAAACTCATTTTCTTCTATAATAAAATCAAATGCAATATTAATAAAATCTAAGGTTGCTGCAGGAGAGAGATTCACATGTGTCAAATGCATCGAATCTGTTCTTACGATGGTCTCTAAATTCAGGAAGGATACCTTCAAGGTCACGTTTTGGCTCTTGTTTTAATTTTCTTCAGCTTCAGCCTGAACTTGCATATGAGCAATTGATTGTTCCACAGTCAGCCCCTGGCCTTGTTTTGGCTAATCATAGGGTACTTCTCCACCATCTCCTTCCACAGATGTAGCCAATTTTATTCCTGTGTATTCCATCTGGTGAGGTCCATGTGTATAATCTTCTTTATGTTATTTGAAAAAGGTATTTGCAATAAATAAATTGTTGTGCTTGCAAAATTCCATCGTATGATCTCCAGCATTTATTTCTATCACTGAGGCCATATTTTCCAACTACTGATCCTTCCTCTAAGTTTACAACTTAACATTCCAGTCACCAGTAATTATCAATGTATCTTGATTGGATATTTGATCAGTTTTAGACTGAAGAACAGAATTCTTCAATTTCATCAGTACTGGTTTTTGTGGTTGGTGTATAAATTTGAATAATAGTATTAACTGATCTTCCTTGTAAGTGTATTGATATTGTTCTATAGCAGACATCATTGCACTTCAAGATAGATTTCAATTGTTCATTTTGATGATTAAATCAATGTCACTCCTCTTCAGTTTGTCACTCTGGGAATAGTAAATCAAATGACTGTTCAATTCAAAATGGCCAATACCAACCAGTTCATTTCAGCTTATTGATGCTTATGCATTCCATTTCATTTTTGACAATTCCAATTTTCCTAGATTCATACTTTATACCTTCTGATTATTAATGGATACTTGCAAACTGTTCCTTCTCATTGAGTTGTGCCCCATCAGCAAATGAAGGCCCCAAATCTTTGCTTCATTATGGTCAACTCTACTTTGAGGAGGCAGCTCTTCCCCAGTCATATTTTGAGTGCCATCAAACCTGAATGACTCATCTTCTGGCACTGTATATGATACTGTATCATATACAGTGCCAGAAGATGAGTCATTCAGGTTTGATGCATTTGACACTTATGACTGAAGACCATAAGAGCTGTGAGATGACATCAAGAACATCAGGCAGGAAGAAAACAAGAGATCATTTAAAAAGACAGGAAAGAAAGAAAAGACCAAAATGGATTTCAGGAAAGATTCTGAAACTTGCTCTTGAGTTTTGAGAAGCTAAAGCGACTGGAAGAAATGAGGAAGTAAAAGAGCTGACCATATTTTTTCAAGATGACAAAGTCAAGT
>NW_006408648.1:1269550-1270839 GCF_000296735.1 Chrysochloris asiatica
TCCACCCTGCACTGAAGGCATTAGCGAAAAACAAGACGCTAGGAACTTACAGAATACAAATGGAAATCTTTCAACAAATTTGTGCAACACTGGAGGTGCTCACTCATCTATGCGAAGAAATTTGGAAGACAGCTACCTAGCCATTTGATTAGAAGAGATCCATATTTGTTCCTATTCCAAAGAAAGGTGACCCAATAGGATGCAGAAATCAGTGAATAATATCATAACTATCTCAAGCAAGTAAAATTTTTCTGAAAATAACTTAAAAATGGTTGCAGCAGTACACTGACAGGGAACTGCCAGAAATTCAAATCAAATTCAGAAGAGGACGTGGAACCAGGGAAATCACTGCTGACATCAGATGGATCTTGGCTGCAAGCAGGGAATAATACCAGAAAGATAGTTACTTGTGTTTTATTTACTATGCAAATGCATTAGACTGTGTAGATCATAACAAACTATGGATAGCATTGGGAAGAATTGGTATTCCAGAACATTTCATTGTGCTCATGGTAGTGGTGGTAGCAGTGTGTTGTGGAGTCAGTTTCAACTCATAGTGACCCTGCACAGGGTTTCCGAGGCTATAAATCTTTATGGGAGCAGAAAGCCTCATCTTTCTCCCACAGAATGGCTGGTAGGTTTGAACTGCTGACCTTGAGGCAGGCAGCCCGACTCATGAGGAACCTATATGTCAACCAAGAGGCAGTTGTTAGAACACACAAGGAAATACTGAATGGTTTGAAATCAGGAAAGGGATGCATCTTTTCACCATACTAATTCAATCTGTATGCTGAGCAAATATAATCTGGATTATGTGACGAAAAACTTGACATCAGGATTGAAGGAAAACTCACTAGCTACCTGTGATATGCAGATGATACAACCCTGCTTGTTGGGCTCAGTATGGATTGTACCTCAATGTAAAGAAAATGAAAATCCTCACCAGGACCAATAAATAACATTATGATAGATGGAGGAAATATTGAAGTTTTTAAAGACTTTATTTTGCTCGGATCCACAATTAACACTCATGGAAGCAGCACTGAAGAAATCAAACAATTTATTAGGCAAATCTACTCTGCAGAATACCTTTTTAAGGTGTTAAAGAGCAAAGATGTCAGTTTAAGGTGTGCCTGATCCAAACCATGGTATTTTCAGTTGGCTCACATGCATGTGAAAGTTGCTCAATGAATAAGGAAAAACTGAGAAAAATGGATGCATTTGAATTATGGTGTTGGAGAAAGAATATTAAAAGTACCATGGGATTCCAGTAGAACAAACAAATCTGT
>NW_006408648.1:1271789-1272708 GCF_000296735.1 Chrysochloris asiatica
GGATTATTTGCTCAGCATATAGACTGAATATGTATGTTGGAAGAATACAACCCTGGCCCACACCTTTCCTAATTTAAAACTACTCAGTGTTCTCTTGTTCTGTTGGAATAACTGCCTCTTGGTCCATGTACAGATTTCTCATAAAGACAGTTAAGTGTTCCGGAATACATTGTCTATAATGTTGTCTATAACTTGTCATGATCTATAATCTAAAGCTTTTGCATAGTCAATAAAGCACAGGTAAACATCTTTCTGGTATTCTCTGCTTTCAACCAAGATCCGTCTGATGTAAGTATGATATCCTTTGTTCCATGTGCTTTTCTTAATTTGACTTGAACCTCTGGGAGTTCTCTGTCAATGTGTATTTGCAGCTGTTTTTGTGTTATCTTTAACAACATTTTACTTGCATATTAATGATATTACCCAATGGTTTCTGCAGTTCATTGGGTCACCTTGCTTTGGAATGGGCACAAATATGGGTTTCTTCCCGTCAGTTATCCAGGTAGTTGTCTTCCAAATTTCTTGACATAGTACCTCCAATGCTGCATCAGTTTGTTCAAAGTTTTCAATGTGTATTCTGTCAATTCCTAGATCCTTGTTCTTTGCCAATGACTTGAATGCACCTTGGACTTCTTCCTTCAGTATCATTGGCTCTAGATCTTGTACTACTTCTTGAAATGGTTGAACATCTACCATTTCTTTTTGGTACAGTGACTCTCTGTATTTCTTCCATTTTCTTTTGATGCTTTCTGCATCATTCACTATTTTGCCCAGAGATTCCTTCAGTATGGCTAGTCAAGGCTTGAATTTTTTCTTAAGTTCCCTCAGCTTGAGAAATGCTGAGCGTGTTCTTCCCTGTTGGTTTTCCAAATCCAGGTCTTTGCACATTTTGTTATGATATTCGACTTTGTCATCTCAA
>NW_006408648.1:1274078-1276064 GCF_000296735.1 Chrysochloris asiatica
ATCTTTACGGGAGCAGAAAGCCTCATCTTTCTCCCGCGGAACTGCTGGTAGTTTCGAACTGCTGACCCTGAGGTTAGCAGCCCGATTCGTAACTACTGCACTATCTGGCACTATAGCTGACAATAATCTAGTGCACGTTATCATGTTTCAATATTCTGGTGCTATTTGACAATGTTCCAATGCTCTTTGTAAGTTTTTCAGTTACTACAACTTCGGAAGTAGTTCATCTCTCTTTTTACCTGGTCTGTCTTCATCTGGAAGCTCATCTGAAACCTGTCCACCATGGGTGATACTGCTGGTATTTAAAATACTAGTAGCATAGTTTCCAGAATCACAGCAACACGCAAGCCACCACAGTATGACAAACTGATAGACAAGTAGTAGAGGGAATGAAAGTAGAGTTTGGAATTCCTTCTCAGCTTATGTCTGAGGCCTGTTCTAAGTTGAAATCCAGATAAGGTCCCTTTTCCTTATCCGTTTGTAAATAGCTGAAGTGGGAAAGCTGGCATGCCCTTCTTTATGAAAGATGTTGGCCTCTTCAAGCCAACCATATCAGAATTCAACCAGGTAACCCAATATTCATGCCAGTTTTACACATGTGAACAGTAAGTACAGGACACTCTCACAGGGTTCCCTTTCCCTGACCTCTTTGTACCATGTGTGTATGTTGACCACACGTACTCTCTCTTATACCCTGAACCCCACCATCTGAGAAACAGTGATTTCCCTTTTCTCTCCCTGGATGTTCCTTATGATTTTAACTTACCTTTGCATAGCTCTCCAGGATGTTACAAAGTACTTCATAGACACTGCTCTGGAGACATTATTATCTTCATTTAAAGTGAAACTGTAACTCAAGAAAAGTTAAGATACTTCCTCATGGTCACTTAATTTGTTAGTGTCAGAGATGGTATTTGAATCCGTGTCTTTAGACTCTTCTCTCCATGGTCCTGTATTTTCATTACAGTCCAGCTGCCTGATACGTGCTTTCTTTTTTTGTAAAACATGTCCCATCCCTTCTTTCCTACACCCTTTACTGTTGTCCTTGTGGTTATAAGGCTCGTATAACTAAGTTATTTATTGAAACAACTTCATCCTAGAGTCCTGGCTTCTAGTCTATGTACCACCAATCCGTTTTGCTTATGACTCTCCCGGTCACCTTTGCAAAACACTGCTTTCACCATGTCAGGCCCCAGCATCTGGTCTTCACCTGCTATCTATATAGAATGCTTTAATTATTTCACTGAAGAGTCAAAATCGCTACCTTCTGAGTTCCTACTAAGTGTTAGGTACTGTACTAGTTTTTTTTAATGATGTTTCTTCAATTTAATCTGCATAACACTCTACAGGTAGTCTTCATTAACCTAATTAATAAGCCAAATTGAGGCTTTGACAGTAAAAAGCATACGTACTCAAATTTACAAAATGAAGTTAAGAAATGGAATTCAGATTCACGTCTATTGCTAAACTTCTTTTTTCACCATTGTAGAGCCTTTCTTGGGAAACTGATCAAGTTATTAACTAATGATGATAAATCATCTTGTGATTGAAGATTTCTTGTCCCTTGATTTTTCTTTTGTGTTTGTTTGTTTTGTTGTTGATGTTGGACATTTCAGTTCGGCAGAAAGTTTTGGCAAGAGAGAACCACGAGTTAGTATGGCCAGACAAAGGAACATTCAAGTTGACTGTTCAGTTGCCCACATCTCAAGATGAAACCCAAGATGTCACCAGGAGGCAAATTCCAAAAACGGTAAGACTGACTCGTTTTTCTCTTGTGGAGTGGCTGGTGGGTGCAGGCCCACAGTGTAACACTCCTTTATTCACAGGGTCACCGAGATATTCACGTAATAAAAGTGAACCAAATAGTACTTTTCTGTAGAAATTAGTGTGGAGTTCTGGTAGCGTAGTGGTTACAAATTGGGCTGCGAACCTTAAGTTCAGCAGTCTGAAACTACCAGATGTTCCGCGGGAGAAAGATGAGGCTTT
>NW_006408648.1:1276259-1282501 GCF_000296735.1 Chrysochloris asiatica
ATATATATATCATTCTTTCTAGTCATAATTTGGCTACAGATAGTGTCAGCCTCTGTGGGGGTGAGAGAACCCAGTTTCTTCTATAATGAAATCAAATGCAATTTTAATAAAATCTGAGGTTGATGCAGGAGAAAGACTGTCTGTCCACATGGGTAAGACTGACTGGACATCAGAGTTTCAGTTCTCTTCTTCCAAGATTCACCTTCTCATCAGGGATTACTTACTGGTGTTGCTAACACCTGCTCCCCTGAAAGAGTTGTGCCAACACATGTAGCACACAATCTGAGAACAGCCTGGCAACAATTTTGTGAGGTCTCAGACCTGGTGATTTACTTTGAAAATCCTAGAGAGCACAGTTCTACTCTGAGACAAATGGGGTTGCCTTGTGTCAGAGTTGACAGCAACTGGTTTGGTTTTTAGAAATAATAAAAGGAAGGCAACACTGAGCTCAATGACTTTTGGTTTATAAGCTTTTACTTTATTTTGAGGTTGTAGGTTTTATCTATTCTTAGTCTTCATTGCAGCTTAGCACTTGCCCCTCAGGAATCCAGCACTTAACCCACTGTGCCATCAGTGCTCCTTAAGTAAACTTGTTGTTGTTGATAAGTGTCATCGAGTCAGTTCCAACTCATAGCGACTCTGTATAGGGTTTCCAAGGAGCAGCTGGTAAGTTTGAACCACCAACCTTTCATTTCAAACCTATCTTGTGATCCAGTGCTTATCCTACCGAGTCACAGCAGGGGTAGTGATTAAAAGGGAAGCAGAATGTTCTCCCAAGGTGTGTGGGGGTGGGAATCACAGCAAGGAAAGTATAATGGACTGAAGAATACAAATACAGCTAGCTGGAGTAAGAGAAGAGAAATGAATGTGGAGGAGCTGAAGGAGGTGATGAGTAAATATGGAAGACTGAAGAAGGGGTACTTTTTGTTTGAGCGTAGATGCTTTTTACAAAGTTAAGATTTGGAGATTACAATAGTAGTGGTTTAGGATGTAAAATTTTGGGTCTAGTTTTTCCGGGTGCTTAATCACTTGTAACTTGCTATAGTGGTGCTGTAGGCTAAGCACTAGATTGTTCACCACAAGGTTGGTATTTAAACCCACCAGCCATGTCTCAGAAACTCTATACAGGGTTACTATGAGTCAGAACTGACTCAACACCACCACCACCATTTTGACGGGCCATTGATCCATACTACCTATACTAAGAGTTTCCTCAACTGTAAAATGTAATAATATTATGTCTATCTCATTTTTTATCTCAATTTTAAATAAATTTTTAAATTAAAACAATTGTTTTAACTAGGTAGATCCATTGGATTGAAGATTGAATGAGATAATGTCTATAAATGATACAATTCAGTGCCTGGCATATGATAGGCATTCAGTTAAATGGGGAAAAACCATACACTGAATAGATTTTGCTCTTATCCTAACTAACACTCAATGTTAGTAGGTATATCTGTTTTGTGTGTCTCGTTTGAACCAGAAAGTGGATATGCTGAGTCCTTGTGTGGCACTGTATGATAAAGCACTAAACTGCAATGTCAGTTTGAACTGCAAGGTCAGAAGTTCAAACCTGCCAGCCACTCCTCGGAAACCCTACACAGGGTCAACTTGACAGCACTTAATAACAACAACAAGTGGATATGTTACTACATATAACCTCAGATGCATTCAACAGCATCATTGCCAGAGTTTTTCATAGTTTCTTTGTACCGTACTGCCCCATTGGTCTCAGAGATAATTTAATAATGTAAAGTGTGATTAGTAATTTTCTAATTCTGCGTTACATTGTTTGAATTTCAGGAATCCAAGACCAAAGAAGATGCCAGTGTACCAGGTAAAGTCTCAGTTGAGATGATGCTGACATTCCCCAAGCAGTTTTTCTTTTGTTAAGAAGACTCTTGTGGAGGTCACCCTGCTCCTCCTGACCTCCACAGGCAGGGTTTGCTAAGCTTGGAGGTGTCTTTTTCAGCATCATCTACATTCTCTAAGTGAGCAGTGCAGAGGGAGGACACTGGGGAAACGTGTGGAGCTCTTAGGAACTCAGGTCAGAAGGGTGGGAGCAGCTCTCTGTGGTAACTAGGATACACCTTGCAATTGAGGGCAGGGCAAATAGGTGCATCATGGGTGTTGATGAATAACCTTTAGAGCCCACTTGTGGCCAGATGGGCATGGAGAAGCAAGGGTGTTCCATGTCAGCATGTGCAGGATGCTGGTCTCTGGAACCACAAATGGTTTGTGGACAAAAGTTTTCTGAGTGCTGGGGACAGGATGCAGGTGCACTTCTCCCGAACAACAGCAGGTCTTCTCTTCCATCTGCTGTAGGAAACAGCCTCCAACCTCAGGAGCTGTTGTGTGGCCTCTGCCTGTTAACTAGTGTCTGAAGATTGGCCTGTTGTGCCATATGACATTTCCTAAAGAAGTGACTTGTTTTTATGGCCACGCATGCCATTATAAAAGAGGAGAAAACAATGAGTTATGCTGAGCAACAGATAAAGTGTTACATTGAGTATATTCCAATCTTAGGAAAAAGGAATTCCCAAATGTGTTGATATTGTTTTTGCTGTTGCTGTTAGGTGCCATCAAGTTGGTTCTGACTCATAGTGACTCACTGAGGTATAACAGAACGAAATACTGCTGAGTCCTGCTTTGGCCTCACAGTTGTTTTATGTTAGTGACCACTGTGCCAATCCATCTCATTGAGTGTCTTCCTTGTTTTCACTGCCTACTAAACATGATGTCCTTCTTTAGGGACTGGGGAAATCTGCTACAAAAGATCTTTAAAGTGTTAAAAAAGATAGCATGTCTGACGTACGTGAGTCAAAAAGTCTTGCCATCCTCGCTTCTAAGGAACATTCTGGTTATTTCTCTGCTAAGACAGATTTGTTTGCTCTTCTGGCAATCCATAGTTATTTCAGTATTCTTCTACAGTGTTATAATTCAAATGCATCAGTTATTCTCTGATCTTTATTATTTACTGTTCAGCTTTCACATTCATTTGATATAACTGAAACAACTCTGACTTAGGAGGCACACCTTAGTCCTCAAAGTGGTATCTTTGCTCTTTAACACTTTAAAGCAGCCTTTTGTGATAGATTTGCCCAATGCAATATTTTTCTAAAATTGAGGGTGTTGAGAACATGTATAGCTTTTGGTAACTTTTTTCTTTGAAAATGGCACTTGTTTTATTTGTCAAAACTACTGGAGAGGTACAAATGGAAAATGAAGAAGACTAGACGCACTTTCTGATTCTCAAAGACCACAGCCTTCAGTATGAATTGCACCTCAACATAAAGAAAACAAAAATCCTCACAACTGGGACTATAAGCAACATCACAATAAATGGAGAAAAGTCAAGGACTTTGAAGTTGTCAAGAATTACCTTTTATTTGATCTCACAATCAACACCCATAGATCAACATATTGCATTGAGCAAATCTCCTAAGAAAGATCTCTTTTAAATTAAAAGAAAAAAAAAATCAAAGACATTATTTTGAGGACTAAGATGAGCCTGACCTGGTGCTACTGTTGTTAAATGCTGTTGAGTTGGTTCCAATTCATAGCAATGGGGGTTTTTGAGGAGTGGCTGGTGGGTTTGAACCAAAGCTTATCCTACAGCGCCACACCAGCTTGACTTCAGCCCCGGTATTGTCACTCACCCCCATTCATTTAATAGTTGAACAATGAATAAGAAAGACCAAAAAAGAATCGATACCTTTGAATTATGGTGTTAGCAAAGAATATTGAATATACCATGGACTCTAATAAGAACAAATTTGTGTTGGAAGGAGTACAGTCAGAATGCTCCTAAAAAGCGTGGATGATAAGACTTCATCTCACTTATTTTGGATAAGTTATCAAGGAGCTCTGGTAGCGTAGTGGTTACGACTCGGGCTGTGAACCGCAAGGTCAGCAGTTCGAAACTACCAGCTGTTCCGCGGGAGAAAGATGAGGCTTTCTACTCCCGTAAAGATTTACACCCTCGGAAACCCTGTACAGGGTCGCTATGAGTCGGTTCCGACTCCACGGCACATAACAACAACAACAACATCAGGAGGGACCGGCCCCTGATAACCCTGGAGTAGTATATCATACTTGGTAGAATATAGGGTCTATTAAAAAGAGGAAGACTTTCCATAAGAAGTCCTGAAATAGTGGCTGCAGCAATGGCTCCAACACTGCAAAGATTGTCAGGATGGCGTAGGACCGGGCAGTGCTCTGCTCTGTTGCACAGAGGGTCACTGTGAGTTGAAATCGGCTCAGCTCCAACAGCAACAACAGTATGGTTTGTGCCATACTGTAAAATCTAGTATGCATGGCTTTTCTAAGAAATTCCAAATTCAACTAATATCTCCTCTTTAAGTTTTCAAATCTGTTGGTCACAGAGATCTATCAGTTTTTTAGAATGGTACTCAGTCATCCCTTCCTCCTTATAACCTTAGAAATCTAGTATATTAGGAGCTCCCTGCTTGGTCCCTGTCTCTGAGATCCTGCTCCTTAAATCTGAATGGTTCTTTACACTATTGCTAGCTATCCTGTTATCCTTTTCCCAGAAGCCTTCCATGACTCCCTGTCACTACTTGCAAGATAAAATCCAGGCCAGATTCTGAATTTAACCTGCTTTTCTGTCCTCATTTCTTGCTTCTGTGTACTTAAGTCCTTCTTTTAAGCCACATTGGTCAAATCAACATTTCCTAATAGTTTGGTGTTTTCTTGGCACAGTCTGTTCCTCACATTGCTCTCTACTTCTTTCCCTCAATCTAAATTCTAACCATCCTACAAGATCTGCTCAGCTTTCTCTCCTCTGAAGCTTTTCCAAACCAGCTCAACCAGTTTATCTCTCTTTCTTGGATTTCTAGCTTGATTGCTGATGCTATTTGCTTGGCAATTAATAAAGTCTCTCTTGTGACAAAGTTCTCAATAGTAACAGGGCTATAAAACCACAGTTCACTTAGTCCAGTATGCTCATTTTGTGATCAAGAGACATCACATGACTAAGGAACGGCAGAGTCAGGGATTGAACTCATATAGGCTTACAACTACCCTAGTAATCATTGTACTTTGTCATACATGACTCATTTAATGTACTTTATGTTGTTATTTAATTATTAGAGTATCTTTGAACAATAAAAGTCTCTGTCAGGATAATATAACTGCTGTAACAAACCATCCCCCAAATCAGTAAAACACTAGCAGTTTGCTTTCTCCTTCATATCACTGTTCAGTGTGGTCAGCACCTGAGGTGGTAGGGAGTGTTGTCTGCTTCACAGTCGTTCGGGAACCGAGGGTTTTTCCATATTCTGATGCCATTATCTTTAGTATGTGACCTCCAGGATCACTGCAGGACAGAATGGGGATTCATAAACTGGAGATTTGTATAGGCCAAGTTTGGGAATGGAGTTCACCAGTTTTACTAACATTTCATTTAGCCATGTGAACCATACTGTAGGAATTAAACTGTAAAAGTCTGGGAAATGTTGCCCAAGAAGGGAACAAAAAAGATTTAGTGAGCACATAAACTTTTACTCTATCATAGCACACATTTTTGAATATCATTTTCTTTTCTCATGTGTCTTGTATACCTCCATTAGAAAATTGGTAAGCTCCTTATCTGATGGTTTTTGTATTCATCATTTTCCAAACTTCCAATATTTTAAATATAAGGACTCCAATTGAACATGGCATCTAAATTAAAGGAAGACTCATTAACAACACATGATATGCAGATGATACAATCTTACTTGCTGAAAGTGAACAGGATTTAAAATACTTACTGATGAAGATCAAAGACCACAGCCTTTGATATTGGTTGCATCTCAATGTAACGAAAACAACAATCCTCATCATTGGACCATTAAACAACATCCATATAAATGAAGAAATGATTGAAGTTGCTTCGTTTTGCTTGGATCAACCATCAGATTTCATAGAAGCAGCAGTCAAGACGTATTGCATTAGGCAAATCTGTGGCACAAGGCCTCTTTAAAGTGTTCAAGAGCAAAGATGTCGGATTGAGGACTAAGATGTGCCTGACCCAAGCCATGGTATTTTCAATAACCTCATATGAATGTGTAATTTGGCCAGTGAATAAGGAAGATCATACAAGAATTGATGCATTTGAGTTGTGGTGTTGGAGAAGAATAATGAAAGTGCCATGGGCTGCCAAAAGAACAAACAGATCTGTGTTGGAAGAAGTGCAGCCAGAGTGCTCCTTGGAGGCCAGGATGGCCAAACTTCGT
>NW_006408648.1:1282601-1315479 GCF_000296735.1 Chrysochloris asiatica
ATAGAAGAATTGATGCTTTTGAGTTATGGTGTTAGAGGAGAATATTGAAAGTGTCATGGGCTGCAAAAAGAACCAATAGATCTGTGTTAGAAGAAGTGCAGCCAGAGTGCTCCTTGGAGGCCAGGATGGCCAAACTTCGTCTCTCATACTTTGGACATATTGTCAGGAGGGACCAGTCCCTGGAGAAGGATACCATGTTTGGTAAGGTGGAGGGTCAGAGAAAAAGAGGAAGACTTCCAATGAGATGGATTGGCCAAGCGGCAGCAGCAGTAACAGTGATTGTGAGGTTGACGCAGGACCAGGCAGTGTTTCGTTCTGTTGTACATAGGGTCACTATGAATTGGAACCAACTCAATGGCACATAACAACAAGAACAAGGCAGATCTGTCAGAGAGATAGGCAGAAAGGTTGTAATAAACTTGAACTTGACCTGATAATAATAATTAAAAAAAAAAACATATAAATGCAACACTTAATTTTAATTAAATAAAGCAGAAAACTTTTAAGATCTGCTTTATTTTGCTAGTGAAGGCACTGGGAAAGATAGAGGGCAGTGTCTTATAAGAGCTTACTCTGTTAAGACTATGGTAGGCAATATAATCTCTTGTACCCTTTTTGCCTCCCTAGACTCAGATATATCAGAAGAACCAGACACAGAACTCTCTCTCAATAGAACAGCTGAAAAAATGGAAGCTATCCCAGAAAATATTTCATCTTTGGTTGCATTTGAAAATCTCCAAGAAAGTATGAGTGACATTGTGCTAACATTGCTTGTGGAGAACATAAGTGGCCTGTCAGCACACAATAATGACTTTCAAGTGGAATTAATACAAGATATTCATGCTGGTGTAGTTACCTTTCACAGGCATTTAGGTAAGAACAAATGACACTTCAGTGACCAGTCTTCTTTGGAATTTGGGAAGGATCCCTGATAGCATGGTGCTTAAGCACTCGGTTGGTAATAGAAAGGTTGGCAGTTTTTCGAACCCATAATTGCTCTGTGGGAGAAGATATAGTAGTCTACTTTCATACAGATTCCATTGTTGGAAACTGTATGGGCAGTTATCCTCAGTCCTATAGGGTTGTATGAGTCAGAATTGACTCTACAGCAAATGGGTTGGGATTTGAGATACCCAGATAATGGAACATGTCTGAAAGTTTGACTCTTTTTAGTACCTCCTACCAGGACTTCAATTTACTTAGATGCTTTTTGTTATTTTGAAAGAAAAGGAAATTTATTTAAAAACGAAATTCTGGTATACTTATTACATAATGTAACTTTATCATATGAATTCTTGATGGTGTGTGTGTGTGTGTTATCAAACCCTAAAAGAAATCTAAAGTTATTAAAGTAATTCCAACTTGTGCATTTAGCATTTTCACCTGTGTTATCTCATTGGGAAAAGTTAATATGGATCAGTATTACCAAAATGAACTACTATAAATCAGATAACTATGCTAAACTTGTTACATGTACTAATTCATTTGTTCCTTTCAAAAGCCTTATGAGATTATTATTATTATTCCCAATTTACAGTTGAAAAGACAGAGACTCAGAGATACTAATAAATGGAAGAACTGGGATTTGAACCCAGGCAGCTTAGCTCTTATTCCTTTTGTCATGTATTTTCTCAGTACTTTAGTGGGCATTCACATATGCAGAAATATTAAGTACATCTGATGCAAAAATACGAATGCACTTTAAGGTCATTGAAGGGAGTCTGTGGACAATCTCTGAGACTGAAGAATGTCACCTCCACCTACAAGAAAAGAAAACTTCCAAACCCAACATGGTTCCATGGTCACGACAGCAGAGTGGCTAATTCAGACCTTGGGAACAGAGCACAAAGTTCCAGCTCTGCCATGTAAATAGTTATATGAGGTTGGCCAAGTTACTTCTTGCTTGAGACCGGGTTAATAATACCTACCAAATGCCGTTTTTGTGAGGATTAATGAAAAGCACATAATATAGTCCCTACACATGGTAAGGACTGAGTAAAAGGAGCTGCTATTATTTCAAATTTATGTTTCTTTCGTATGAAGGTAAAACTGAATGAACTTGCTTTTGTTAACTGATCAAAAATATTGAGCCTCTACTATGTGCCAGACACTGGTTTCAATATTATATGTGTTATCAGTGAGTAATGGTTCCTGCCTTTGAGGAATTCACAGCCTGAGAGCAGGGAGGGAAACCTATGTGCAAATGAAATGAAGGTGTAAGGTGTAGAGATCAAGAGATTGACATGCATAAATTCTCACATAGGAATGCACATCTTAAATTAAGCTTGCCCTTTATTTTATCTTAGTTAATATTCAAACACTGTCTTCTATATAATACAAAAACACTATTACAATTTTCTAATATCTTTTTTTGTAGACACCAGGAAATTTATTGATGATTGTTTCAGATACCATTCAGCTAAGCACCTTAACATTTCTGTCAGACTTCTGGAAGTGACCAGAGTCCTAAGAGTTGAAAACCTGCCACCTGGTGTTGAAGAATATTATTTAACACTTTTCTTTGAAAATCCCAAACATGGAGGAGGAACTGTGGACAGTGTTAAATACTTACCAAGAGAAAGTTCTGCTCTGATTGAATTTTCTGACAGAAAAGGTAATATCTATTAGCCTGATTTGATAAAATCATACTTGGCATAATTGTTGTTGCTGTTGTTAAATGCTGTTGAGTTGGTTCTGGCTTATACCGACCCTATAGAGGGTTTCCAAGGAGTGGCTGGTGGGTTTGAACTGCCGACTTTGTAGTTAGCAATCCAGTGCCACACCAGGACTTGTCAACTGAATTCTGATGCATTTTATTTATTTAGTTGTTTATTCACATGTGTATATCTGAGATATAATGTTCAGTGATTCAAACTTACAAAGACAGCGACACCAAATTTTTGGAAGCTATAGGGAGATTCCTTCATGAGATTCTCTCCTTGTGATGGATTGAGAAGTCTGTGTAATCTTTAGAATCTTTAAAATACTGTCTAACTACTGTGCAATTGCCATTTAGGGTGAGCTTGTGAGAACCATGTCCATCTAAACTGTGGGGAAATCTTAATGAGGGTCTGTAGACATAGACTGCTCTTTCTCTGAGGCATATGTCAATTCAGCTGGGAGGTCCACTGGTGTTCAGTAGTCGAGGCTGAGAAATAAGAATTAGGGAACCAGGCTTAGAGATTAATCAGGAGGCAAAAGGCTGGGTCATGTGGTATGCCACTCATTTAAAATAGTTTCTTAGTGATACTTAGAAGAACCCCACCCCCCACCCCCCCTTTGAAAGCTTTTATTGTGAATTGAGTGATAGTTTACAGGAAAGATCATCAGTTTTACACTCAACCAACTCAACCAATCATAATTTGTTTCATTACAATGATTGCAATCCCCTCCATGTACCATCTGTTATGGTATTGCCTCTATTCCTTCCCCCGCCCCACTTTTTTTTTGATGTACACAAAGCACACAGAAAATATATATTCATTTAAATGACCAAAGGACACATTTTGCAAGGCAGCTTCCTGCACACCACCACACAACCTTTCTCATTCCGTGGGTCTGGAGTCCTCAGCTGCTCTATCTTTCTATGCCATCGCCTCTGTTTCTGTCTCTGCTGTTGTTGCAGAGGTTAGGATCCCTTGCTTCGCTCATGCTTTTCTCTTGTGATGGTCATAGGGCCCTCTGTTCATGGAATGACAGATTAACTGCTCCTTCCTTTTTGTTTCACATATTCTTCCTTTATATTGTGACAATCATAATTAGTCATGATAACAACTATTCACTATTGAGTCTCAAGAATCTTATCCCCATCCTCCCCCATCCCCTTTCACCAGACCTATCTGGATAAGAGGAAAACTATTCAATGGGCATTCTACCTTACCCCCCTAATTCTGAAACACATAATCTCATAAGCGCACTCATGAAAGCTTGTAAGCCAGCCAGATCAGGTGGTGAGGAGATTAAGGGTGGTGCATCCCATCCCCACTTTTCTTCTTGGTTTATCACATCAAATTACATCATGAGGGATAGCCACATCTCAACAGCCAAACCACTAGAATCCTGGCCCAATCAAGTTGACACAAAACCTTCATTATTACAATGGTATTGATTGCAATCCTCACAATGTAACAGTACTCATTTCAATTCATTCTTCTTTCCTATCCCTTTGAACTCTGTCCCTGGGCAAATACTACCCTTTTGATCTGTAGGGTTCATTGTTCTAAAAGTGTACCTCCCTGATGTTATTGATCATTTTACAGACTTGTTGATTGTTTAGCTGGAAGTTGAGCCTTGTGGGTGGGTTCAGTTCCAAACTTGAAGGATGACGCAGCGTCATAGTTTTAGGCATTCCATCAGTCTCTATTTGACCAGTAAGATGGTCTTTTTTATAATGTTGAGTTTTGTCCACATTTTTCTCTCACTCTATGCAGAACCTTCTATCCTGGTTCCTTTCAGTAGGGTAGCAGGGCACCACCGTCTTTTTCTTTGGTCTTAGGGTTATGGAACCTCAGGTCCATGTGGTTCATTAGTACTTTGAACTAATTGCTTCTTTGTGTATTCCGTTTTCTTCACTCTTCTTTGTTCCAAATGGAGAGAGATCAATAATTGAACTTTAGATGGTCACTCACAAGCTTTGATGACCTCAGTTGCTACTTACCAAAATAGGATGTAGAATATTTTCTTTGTGGACTGTGTTGTGCTAATTGTACCTAATATCCCCTGAGTCTATGGTCCTGAGCCCCAGGCCCAGTGACTCATTCCCTCCAAGTGTTTGGTCTACCTAAGAAGTTTTCAGAACTCTGCTATTGTTAAGTGCTGTTGAATCAATTATGACTCAGAGTGACCCTGTTTAGGGTTTCCAAGGAGTGGCTGGTGATTTTGAACTGCCAACCTTGCAGTTAGCAGTCCAGTGTTTATCCTACAGTGCCACAACTCCTTGCCCCCTGCATATTCTGCAATGTATTCATGGATATATTTGCAACACATAAAAATAAACAAAACAAAGCAAAACAAACTCACTCACATCGAGTTGATTCCAAGTCATAGGTCAAAGTAGAACTAGGATTTCTGAGGCTATAAATCTTTACAGGAGCAGACAGCCTCATCTTTCCCCTGTAGAGCAGCTGGTATGTTTAAATTAGTGATCTTGTGGGCCAACACTTCAACCCACAGTGCTATCAGGACGCCTGCACATATAAATACATATGTAGAAATAGCCTTTATTAAACCTATACATGTTTATGGATGTAGTCCCATTCATCTTCCCACACTTGTTCAGCTTGTGTGTCTAACTATACATTCACTCATAGGTTACTGTTATTACAGTTACTGCAAGATTGTGTATGTAATAGTATTTACCTCTGTTCCCTTTAACTCTTGTGGTCTTCCTTTGTCTTGATCATTTTATGTTGACCCCTTCATTATGGTATATTGCCTTTCCTTCACCCAAATTAATATGTATCTACCCTCTAGTTCGGGCAGTGTTTTGTTCTGCTGTGCATAAGGTTGCTATGAGTCGGTACCGACTCGATGGCACCTAATAACAACAACAACCCTCTAGTTAGTGATCTAGCCACTATCATGGATTGAATTTTGTTTCCCCAAAATATGTGTCAAGTTGATGGGCCATGATTTGCATTGGCTTGGCAGTTATGTAATGATATAATCATCTCCCATGACATGTGATCAGCACTGATAGAAATCTTAATTTAGATTTTGATAATCCATATAACAGGCTCAAGTTTTTAACCTTTCTAAGTCCCAGTTTCCTCATTTGTAAAATATGGCTGATAACAACAATGTATGTACCTCAAAGCTTTTTTTGTGGATTAAATGAATTAAATATATGTAAGGTATGAGGGCAAGTAAAATAGTAATGCTACTAGGGTTCCAGTTCATACATGCACAGGTTTATTCTTGACAAAACGTGCTTAAACATGTCTCTTCAATCAGTGGATGACTACAGACAAGTTCTCATAGCAATACACTTGTCTTAGTCTCACAGTTGTTGTTGTTAAGTGCTGTCGAGTCGATTCCAACCCATAGTGACCCTGTATAGGGTTTCTGAGGAGCAGCCTGGTAAGTTTGAACTGCCAACCTTGCAGTTCAAACGGCTTTATAGTCTGGCGCGTTAACCCACAGCGCCAGACCAGGATTCCATAAACAAAAACCTGCAGCACCTGGTGTTCCCAGGCGGTCTCCCATCCAAGTACTAACTAGGCCTGACCCTGCTGTTTAGCCTCCAAGATCAGACGAAATCGGGCGCTTTCAGGGGGTATGGCTATAGACTTAGTCTCATTAGGGTGCTGTAAAGAAAAAAGATTCAATTAAAACAATGATTTCTGAGGGGATCTTCTGGGCCAGGTAAATTTAAGACAGCAAGATTAGCCCAGAAGGTTATATCTACTATTGTTTAGGATTTCCAAGGGGGAAATCTTGATTGATTTTCTTAAAGGATACAGGATGATCACAGTGGCTTATTATGAAGGGATTTTAAGAAAATGGAAACCTGCTTTGGTGAGAAAAAGGTCAGAAAAGTTGTGCTGAGGATATTTTTTTTTCTATCATGACAATGCACTTGTTCATTCTTTGAGGTTGCAAGGACTGTCCTATGAGAATTTTGTTGAGAAATTTTACCATGTACGCCCTCCACTCCTAATCTTGTGCCATCAGATTTCTTCTTGTTTCCCAACCTTGAAGAACATTTAAAAGGGACACAAGTCAAGTCCTTTGAGGATGCTGACACTGCCATTTTGATGTGGTGTCAATTGAAGAATGCAGAATTCTGACAAGGATTAGAGATATGGAAACACCTCCTTCAGTGTGTATAAGCCTAGATGGAGTTTATGTCAAGAAACAGTAGCTTTATATTTTGATATTTTTATTTTTAAAAAGTCTCTATGATTTTGTAATAATACTTTTTCACTTACCCTTGCACTTAGAGTAGTGTCTGAACCATGCTAAACTATAGTTATTATTACTATCCTTTCCTTTTTGGAGATATCAGTAGAATCTAAGTCATTTATGAAGCTTAAAATTGTGGGATTGTACAAGAAGAAACAAATAGCATGATACTTAATAAACTTTGCTTTGAACATCAGAATCATCTTTATACTGGGGAAAACATTATTCTCATGCTTGTCACCAAACTCATATATATATATTTCTTAGTATTGTTGTTGTTAATTGCCATGAAGTGAGTTTTGACTCATAGCAACTTTGTATAGGGTTTCTGGGGCTTTAAATCATTTGTCGGAGCAGAAAACCTCATCTTTCTCCCTCAGAGCAGCTTGTGGACTCAGATCGCCAACCTTGTGGTTCACAGTCCAGTGCTTATCCTATAGAGCCATTGTACGTTCCCATATTTCTTATATGGTGGTGATATATAAGTAATATCAGAAGAATTTAAAAAATGATTTATTTAACAATCTCCCATAGACCCACTGCCTTGGAGTCGATTTTGACTCATCCTGACTCTATAGGATAGAGAAGAGCTGTTCCATAGGCTTCTGAGATTGTAAACCTTTATACAATCAGACTACTTTATCTTCCTCCCATGAAGTGGCTGGTGGGTTTGAATTGCCAAGCTTTTGAATAGTAGCCCAACATTTAACCCACGGCACCACCAGAATTCCTTAAGGATATCTATGCACTATTAAGAGCCTTGGTGGCCACTGATTAAGTGCTCAGTTGCCAACCCAAAGGTCAACAATTTGAAATGGCCAGCCACTTTGTGGGAGGAAGATGCTACTGTCAGCTTCCATAGTTTACAGCCATGGAAACTCCATGGGGCAGTTCTAGTCTGTTCTGTAGGGTCGCTATGAGTCAGAATGTGACAGAATAGATAGTAATATTGGTTTTTTTGTTTGTTTTGCTCTGATATACTTGTAATATATGTTGTTGTTGTTAATGCCATCGAGTTGGTACTGACTCATAGTGATCCTGTATACGGTTTCCGAGGAGCAGCTGGTCGGTTTGAATCACCATCCTTGCAGTTCAAATTGACCTTGAGGTCGAGTGCTTATCCTATGGTGCCATGCCAGGACATTTGTTGGTGTTGTTAAGTGCCGTCAAGTCAGTTCCGGTCCATAGCGACTGTGTTTAGGGTTTCCAAGGAGCAGCTGGTAAGCTTGAACCGCTGACCTTGCAGTTCAAACCAACTTTGCAGTCCAGCGCATTAACCCACAGTGCCACACCAGGACTCCAAACCAGGACATACCAGGTAATATTTGAGTGTCAACTGGTATTACTAATTAAGTGTTATTTTCTCATATGAATTCCTGGTGTGGCACTGTGGGACAAGCACTGGACTACTAACTGTAAATTCAGCAGTTCAAAACCACTGGTCGGTCCTTAGAAACACTATATAGGGTTGCTGTGAATTGGAACCGACTCAATGGTACTTAACAACAACAAATTTTCTCATATATCATAAGATCAAAGTACCTCAAACATAGAATAGAATTTTGTCTTAGGTATCTAATGCTACTATAACAAAAATACCAAAAGTGGATAGCTTTAACAACCAGAAATGTATTCTCTCACAGTTTAGGAGGCTTTCTCTTTGGGGAAAAGTCCTTGGCTCCTTTCAGTACCTATAAGCCCTTGGGGATTTCCATATATTTGGCCCTCAATCTTCCCCTGGAACTAGGAACTTCACAACGCAGTAATCCCAGGTCCAAAGGATACGCTCCTAGCTCTTCTAGTTGGTGGTAGGAAGTAGGTTCCTGTAGGTTACATCTGACTTCATTAACATCACGGAAGGGAGGATTCAATCAGATCAGAACTTGTCACTCTCATCATGGAGGTGATAATTGTATCTTAGCTGCTAAACCACTGAGAATCCTGTCCCAGCCAAGTTGATACACGACCTTAACTATCATCAATATTTTTCCTTCTCAAATAGGAAAGACTATACATTTAATACATACCACAGGAGAGTGGTGAATCTGTAGGATAGGCACTGGACGGCAACCCACAAGGTCAGAGGTTTGAGCTCACCAGCTGCTCTGCACAAAGATGAGGTTGTCTGTTCCTAGGAGGATGTTCCTAGGATATAACAGAACCCCTGTATAGGATCTTTATGCGTCAGAACTGACTCAACATCACTTTAAAAATTATATATATAAATACTTCAGTGAAATTGATTTATTTTCATTTCTTTTCTTATAAGTGTTGGACACCATCATGACCAAGAAACTTGTCTTCAATAACATGCCGCTTTCTGTGTTCCCGTATTATCCTTCTTTGGGCACAGCCTTGTATGGCAAGGAGAAACCTCTGATCAAGCTGCCAGCACCACTGGAAGTGCCACTACCTCTTCCTGTGTGTAAGTTCATACAGAAGAAGGATCAACTGATTGAAAAAATAAACAGTGACATGGGACATTGCCATTGTGAGCTAACATGGCTCCTACATGATGGTGTTGTCACCATTAGACCTGCAGCCACGTTAATCAATCAAGGAAGACAGAAAATCTATAACTGGGATGAAGATGCTTCCACAGCATTCTCTGCAGTCACATCTAAATTTCAAGTTAGCACATTTCAAGTGGAGCCAACAGTGTGGGACACCATCAAAAACGATTTCAAAGATGATGAGATTTTGATTGAGTATGATACACTTGAGGAAACTGTAATCATTGTGGGGAAATCAGAGAATGTACAAAGCATTGAGCCACAAATCAGGAACTCAACAGAAATGATCACCCAAAAAATTAGGAGAGAAAAGCAAAGTCTGAAGGAAAAAGTGTCAGTTTCTCCAGGAAAATATTTTCTTTTGAGACATTATGGTTTACTGGAGCGTTTACATAAAGTGTGTTCAGAAGTAGAGATTTCTTACGATGCAGACACTAGACACATTTTCCTTAAAGGGCTCCAAGCCGATGTATATAAATTGAAGTGTGAAATTCAGGAACAGGTACACACCTTGGTTCAGAAAAGCATCCAGGTTACCCATGAGATTTTCCAGTTTCTGAAGCAGGTAAACTCTGAAGAATTCTCTGAGTCTCTTTTTATAGCAAAGAAGGTCTTTGCAGTTTATGAGCTAGAGCATGCAGGTGTACTCCTAACCAGTTGTTCTCCTGAAGATCTATTAAAAGCTGAACAGCAAGTGGCCAATGCCTTTAATTATAAATGCATTGAAGTTGAGGACAGGGAAGTTCTTAAAGATAAGAGATGGAAAGGGCACATTCTCAATTTGCATAAGAAACATAATTCCTCCTCAAAAACTGTAATAATCGATGAGTTAACTTCAGACACCACAGCTCAAGTCATCATTACCGGTTGTGTAAGGGAAGTGAATGAAGTCTATGACTTGCTTTTTGACTTTGTAGAGAAACACACAAAAATAGAGAGATTGATCGAAATAAAGCCTTTCTTACTTGCTCAGTATTTAAAGACAGAAAAGAAGTCAATCTGGTCAAAAATGAAAGATGTGCGTTTAAATTTCAATCCAGAAAACAAGCAAAAAGGCATTGTACTCACTGGCCCAAAGACCAAAGTCCTGGAGGGAATAAAGATCATCCAAGAACTCCAGGACTCAATTTATATTAAGAGCATCTGTATTGATAAGCCTGGAGCTAGTGACTTCTTCCAGGATAAAGAACGGTATTATAAAGGTGAGGCGAGGCGGCAGTTTGGTTGTTTTATTGAGCTACATAAAGATCAGGAAAAGGAGGATGACGATGCAGGTGGAAAGCGGTGCTATGCTTGGGCAGAGCTGGCTCCTGGAGTCTCACTGCTGGTTCAGAAGGGTGATTTGACACGGTTTCCCGTAGAAGTGGTGGTGAATGCAGCGAATGAGAACCTTGAGCATACCAGTGGCCTTGCTGGTGCTCTTTTAAAAGCTGCTGGCCCTGAACTCCAATCCAATTGTGACGATATAGTGAAGATGAAGGGCAAGATCCAAGCTGGCAGTGCTGTCATCACAAAAGCGGGAAAGCTCCCATACTATCATGTGATCCATGCAGTTGGGCCCAGGTGGCGGGTGAATGAGGCCCCAAAGTGTGAGTTCCTGTTAAGGAGAGTAGTGGAAGAAAGTCTTCAGTTGGCTGAAAAACACAGGTACAAGTCCATAGCCATCCCAGCTATTAGCTCCGGAGTCTTTGGCTTCCCCCTACATCAATGTGTGAAGACCATTGTTTTGGCCATTAAGGAAACCTTCCAGTACAACAGGAAGGGAAGCACCTTGAAAGAGATTTACCTTGTGGATGTATCTGTGAAGACTGTCGAGGCTTTTGCTGAAATTGTGAAAACTATGTTTAAAGATACAGTGTCTGGCAATGTTTCTCTGCACAGTGTACCAACAGCGAACCAACCCACTATGAGAACAGATCTTGGGAACAGCAACCCTCTGCTGTCCCCCGAAGGCCTGAGGATCCATCTGCTAGAAGGACATGTGCAGGATGTGAGGGTGAGTGTCTCTATTCACAGACTCCACCAAGGGTCTAGGACCTCCAACTGGCCCTTTGCCCTTTCATGTGGGGTCAAAGATAAGACCATATTCTATGGGGATATCCATCCCTAGCTTGAAACGGGGCTCACTTGCATAAGTGAACAACCTCACCATACCATTTACTAAAATATTGGCCAATTATTTCTGGGAAACATAAATATATTCAGATCAAATTGCCAGTAAATATGAGATTATACTAACACCTTATATTTGCAAGACTTTCTCTGCTTCTTCAGTGACTTTTCTGCTGTCATATGTGGCAAATCTGAGGTTAATGTCTCATCAAATTTACAAGGGACAGATACAGAGAAATTAGAATGTGGGATAGGCACAGGACAGAAACCTTGCGAGTGGAGTTGCAGAAGGGTGAGCCTGGGGTCCAGAGTCTGAAGGACCATCAGGACTCAACACCAGTAAAGGGGGTTTTGTAGAAAATGGAATGTGGACCTGGTAAAGGTCTGAGCATTATGTAGTGACAGTTCTACACTTGCCAAGGGGGTTATATGTTTCTAAAGAATGTATTTAAGATGGTCTAATGTTATAGACCAGTTCAACACAGACCAATCAAAACAGTAGCATCTGGAAGCCCTAACTCTCCCAGGTGATGCTTGTTTAATTGGCAGTTTTAGGGAGTTCTGGGGGAGAAAGATCTGGAAGAATAATAGTGTGTGAGCACAAGTAAGGGACAGGGAAGTGCCCATTTACAGCAGCCAGTAGACATGTTTCTCTGTATTTTAATAACTGTCTGCACCTTAGTTGTGTCTTCCTGTGAATATTAGCCCCAGCTTCCCTGTCTGCCTTGGAGGGCGGGAGTGCTCAGGGCACAGAGAGACAAAGTCTGGGAGGTGGGCTTGGTGAATTCCCATCTTGCCACCCTGCACCCCAGTTGCTCCCCACTCTTCATAATAGGGAGATTTATTGAGCAGGTTTCTTAGTACAAGAGCAAAAACTGCAATTCAGTGGAAGCTTTAATCAAGATCTGAATTCAAGACAATGATTAAAGTCCTAACTAATTATCTACACATTAGCTGTCGGTTGCCTTCATTACTTTTAAATGAAATGCAATTGGCTGTGCTCTACCAGACATTAGATGAAATCAACTAGATTGAACAAATTTGCCAAATGCTTTGCCTTCACTTGTTTTACAAGAAAAAGTACCTCTAAGCATCCATCCAAACAGTGTCCAATGCAATGTGGTAAAATATGACACAATGGTAACTGCTTTAACCTGAATATACTCTCTGTGTAGCATATTTCTATAACACATGTGTCTTGAGGAAAGAGTTTTTAACAATCATCCTTCTTCTGTGTAAATAGCTTAATTGAGGTACAATGTGTATACCAAACCCATTAAAGTTTACAATTCAATGGATTTTAGTATGTTCAAAGAGTTGTGCAATCATCACCATAATAAGTTTTAGAGTTTTTTCATCACCCCCAAAAGAAACTCCCTATTCACCTGTTTATAGCAACCCTATGCACAACAGAACGAAACACTGCCAACACCAACCTCACAATCATTACTAAGCCTGAGCCCACTGATGCCACTCTGTGCTAATCCATTTCCTTGGGGGTCTTCCTCATTTTCTCTGACCCTCCACTTTACCAAACATGACATCCTTCTCCAGGCACTGGTCTCTTCTGACAATACGTCCGAAGTATGAGAGACAAAGTCTGGCCATCCTGGCTTCCAAGGAGCATTCTGGTTGTACTTCTTCCAACACAGATTGGTTTGTTCTTTTGGCAGCCTGGGTACTTTTAATATTCTCCCCCAAAACCAGAACTCAAATGCATCAATTCTTCTACAGTCTTCCTTATTCACTGTCCAACTTTTGCATGCATATGAAGTTATTGAAAATACCATGACTTGAATCAGGTGCACCATAGGCTTCAAATTGACATCTTCACTCTTCAATACTTTAAAGAAGTCTTCTACAGCAGATCTGATAGCTGCTTCCATGAGTGTTGATGGTTGATCCGAGCAAAATGAAGTCTTTGACAACTTCAATCTTTTCTCCATTTGTATGGCTCCTGCTGTTTATTGGTCCAGTGTTGAGGATTTTTGTTTTCTTTACATTGAGGTGCAAGTCATTCTGAAGGCTGTGTGGTCCTTGATCTTCATCAGTATTTTAAGTCCTGTTTGCTTTTAGCAAGCAAGGTTGTATCATCTGCATATCGCAAGTTGTTAATAAGTCTTCGTCCAGTCCTGATGCCAGGCCTGGGCAGCCACAATTTCTAATTTCTGACCAACAGATTTGCTTATTCTGGTCATTGCCTATAAATGGAATCATATAATATTTGTCCTTTCTTCATCTGGCGTCTTTCACTTAGCATAATGTTTTCAAGGTTCATCCATGTTATTTCATGTATCAGTGCTTCATTTCTTTTAATGGAATCCTGGTGTAGCACTGTAGGATAAGCAGCAGACTGCTAACCACAAGGTCTGTGGTTCAAACCCACCAGATGCTCCTTGGAAACCCTATACAGAGTCGCTTTGAGTCAACCAATTTGACAGCACATAACAACAACTACAACATATTCTACATTTTCCAGTATTTACACTTTTGACTATTGTGAATAATATTGCTGTGAACATTTGTGCAGAAGTATTTGTGTAGACATATGCCTTCAGTTCTCTTGGGATATACTTTGGAGTAACAACAACAACAACAACAATCAGTTAGTATGAACCCTGGTGTGGTGCCGTAGGTGTGACTACAAAGTCAACAGTTCAGACCCACCAGTCACTCTTGGAAACCCTATACAGTATCACTATGAATCAAAGCACACAACAACAGCCAGCTAGTACATATCTAGCTGGGTCATAGCGTAACATATCTTTAATATCTTGATCCCAGACTATTTTCTAAAATAACTACACCATTTTACATTCCCATCAGCAGTGTTTAAGGGTTACAATTTCCCCACATCCAACCCACAACACTTATTCTCTGGATTCCTTTACCAGTCATATAATATTTTATATATATTTTGATAGGTCTTAATTTGTTGCACAGTGTTATATTTTGGTCTACGAAACCCTAAACATCTTAGTCATCGCCTGTTGTGCCAAGACTAGTTGCTCAAATAAAATAATTCTTGATGAATGCTTATTAGAATCTGAACCAATTGTTCGTTTTGTCTTTAAGACCAAGGTTATTGTCAATTCCATTCCCTTGGATCTGGAGCTTGGTAGAGGGCCCCTTTCTAAGGCTCTCTTAGATAAAGCTGGGCCAAAGCTTCAGGATGAGTTGAACATATCCGGACAAAGCATGATAGTCAACGTGGGCTCAGTTCTCAGAACAAGTGGTTGTAATCTGCACTGCCAGTGTGTGCTTCACGTGGTGTGTCCAGAGTGGAGAAATGGCAGCACAACTTCAATAAAGGTAGGCGCTGGTTTTAAATTCTCCAGAAAACTGGGTAATTCTTTGGACTCTCCTTTCAATATACTGTAGATTGAATTATGTCTGTTACTCTTTTGTAGTTATGTCACATTGTACATGTTCCATTATTATTATGGTCATTTCTTTCAGCTGTCCTAGATTTCTCCGGAGGACTAAATAATAGTAGAAGTTGATTAGAGTACTCATAAATTATTGGGAGTTAGGTAAAAGTTATTGAAAATACTACTTCAGTGAGGAAAAGGAAGTGAGTGTGTGAAGAGTAGAAGAGAATTTAGTGTCAGAACAATAGTTGCTCCGGTTCTCCGCATCATTGCTGAATGAGTACAAATGCTTTGAAGAGTCCTCTTTTCCCTTTCCTCATTTACCCTTGGATTTTTTTCTTCCCTTGCTGACTGCCCATAATCTTTGTTAAAACCAAAAAGGAGTCGCTAGACATCACAGTCAAAAGTTGCTAAATTATTGTTCTTTTGTTCTCACTCCTTGTTCTAAGCCGAGACTAACAAACACGTGCTTTGTGATTTTTCAGATTATGAAAGACATAATCAAAGAATGTTTGGAGGTCACTGAGAAATTGTCCTTAAAGTCAATTACATTTCCAGCTATAGGAACAGGAAATCTGGGATTTCCTAAAGCCATTTTTGCTGAATTAATCATTTCAGAAGTGTTCAAATTTAGTAGCAAGAATCAACTGAAAGCTTTAGAAGACGTTTACTTTGTGCTCCACCCATCTGATGATGAAAATATTCAGGTACAGTCTCATTTGTTTCTTTTTGTTGTTGTTTTTTAACCAACTAAATCCTAATGTTCTCAAATGTCTTGGTCTGATAAAGTGCTTCTTTCAAGATTGTTCATACAGAAATGTAAGGAAGTAGTTAGTGTATGCCAGTAAGTGTATGACAGTTGTAGCATGACAAATTTCAAACAAATTTTACGGATATAGCAAAAATTTTACTTCTTATTAATGAAAATTTCAAACATATATAAATATAGGATAAAATGTATAATGAACCTCCTTATTTCCACCACTCACCATTTAAAAAATTAATCAATTACGGACAGTATTGCTTCATCTCTAACTTCATTCATCTCCCTTTTTTATTGTTTTTTTAAAAATTAATGCTTTTACTGTGAATTGAGTATTTTTTTATTTTTTAAAAATTAATGCTTTTACTGTGAATTGAGTGATAATTTAAAAAACAGATTATTTTATTTTTAAAAAATTAATGCTTTTACTGTGAATTGAGTGATAATTTAAAAAACAGATCGTAAGTTTTACACTCAACAAATCATACTCTGTTTCATTGCAATGATTACAATCCCCTCCACGTACCATCAGTTACTAGTATTTACCACCATTCCGACCTCCGCCCCCCCCTTTTTTTTTGATGCATACAAAACACACAGAAAATATATTTTCATTTTAAATGTCCAGAGGGCACATTTTGCAAGCCAGTCTCCTGTCGTCAGGCACACAGCCTTTCTCATTTCATGGGCCTAGAGTCCTCGGCTGCTCTATCTCTTTATGCTTCTCCTTCCCTATTATTTTGAAGCAAACCCCATACATATTTTTCACCCATAAATAATTGAGTATTTATTTTAAGCAATAAAGATTCCGTTAAAAAAAGAAATATAGCCACAATACTACACTATACCTGAAATTAGCTGACAAATGATTCTTTCATTTCCTCGATTATTGAGTCAAGTTTCAAATCTCCAAAATTACTTATTTCCTTTTGCTTTATTTTATTTTTGCACCCTATTGGTTTAAATCCAAATTTTTTGATTTGTAGAATTCCCTTCCATGTGGACAGGGAAATCTTAATACATAATATGAAAGCACAGGTGTAGGCTTATCAATAGGGAAGTTTCAGGATGGGATGCAACAGAAGGGTATGGTGAGAGTGAAGGTACCACATCAAGATGGGAGTAGTAGAGTTGGAATCAGAAATAGCAGAACCATCTTCAGTTATAGAGAATCCATCAACCAACTTACCTTTAATGAGCACCAGCTGTGGGTGATACACTTGCTAGAAATGTTGTCCACACCCAATCTGTACTCATTTTAGCCAGAGTGAAGTTTTCTTTATTATATTTTGCAAAATCGGGTGGCCAACCCAGTAGACATGGGTAGATGTACCGTGTGGCCAGGCCACGAACAGTTTTATTCTCCTATCTCGAAAAAGCCCCTCCTCCAGTTCCAGTTCTCCATTTATAATTCGACTCAGAACATCCCATTTTCCCTCCCCTAAGAGTTGTTGTTGTTGTTGTTGTTAAGTGCCTTTTGAGTCGGGTCCGACCCATAGCCAGAACTTATTTAAAGTTCCTAGTCCTAAAACAGATTTCTTTCCCCCTTCCCTCCAATTCATCCTTGGTATGAATTAACAACGTATGTCTGGTCTAGCAATCTCATGAGCACTTTATTCCTTAAGAATTTCTTACATGCTGGACAGATGAGGCATTTAATGTTTAATGATCTAAACAGTTATCCCTCTCCACCAAGTCCTTACAATTCAATAGAATAGATGGTATGAAATTTGTGAAAAGTTTCATGATATTGAAAAAATTAAACAGATTAAGACCTACAATGCAAGAGATTTCCATATATAGTTGTACCACCTGAACCTTTAGGTCACACTTTTATTTGTGCTTTGGAAACAAATAAATCTAACCTAAATCTAATCAGGAAGGCAGACCACATGAGCAACAAATATAGTCCATTTAGTTGACCTGTGTAATAACTTCTATTTAATAAATGCTTTTGAATAACCTCCCTGTGACTTGCATTATGTGAAATGTTGTAGACCATGGAACAGGCTTTATAACACATTCCATTGCCTCATGTAAATCTTAATTCCTCCGGAAGTCACAAGATACATATGCATAAAACTAATTAAATTAGAGACACTAATTACTGAGAATGTTGCTCTTGCTGTTAAGTGCTGTCAGGGCGGTTCTGACTCATAGCGACACTGTATAGAATTTCTGAAGAGTGGCTGGTGAGTTTGAATCACTGACCTTGTGGTTAGGAATGGTAATCAGTCTCTGCTGGACATCTACTACTTAATGCAGTGCCTGGCACTTAGGAGAAATGGATGGGTGGGTAGGTGAGTCTTGTGACAGAGACATGAAACTTTTTGGAAAAGAGGTTGAAAACAGCAGCCTTGGCCCAAATGCTGAATGTAGCCTCTAAAATATGCTTTGCTTGAGCTATTAGAACCTTTTTATTTAAAAAAAAAAAAAAACAAAAAAAACAGTTAAAAAATTTTTTTTAAATGGAGAAAAGGTTGAAGTTGTCAAAGACTTCATTTTGCTTGAATCCACCATCGATGCTCATGGAAGCAGCAGTCAAGAAATCAAAAGACATAATGCATTAGGCAAATCTACTGCACAATACCACTTCAAAGTGTTCAAGAACAAAGATGTCAGTTTGGGGACTAAGGTGTGCCTGACCCAAGCCATGGTATTTTCAATAACCTCATATGCATGCAAAAGTTGGACAGTGAATAAGAAGACTGTAGAAGAATTGATGCATTTGAGTTATGGTGTTGGTGAAGAATATTGACAGTGCCACAGACTGCCAGAAAAATAAACAAATGGATCTTGTTTGTTCTTGAAATACAGCTAGAATGCTCCTTAGAAGCGAGGATAGCAAGAGTTTATCTCTCGTACTTTGGACATGTGGTCAGGAGGTACCAGTCCCTAGAAAGAGCTCATGCTTGGAAAAGTGAAGGGAGACAGATTAACACAGGGAAAGCAGCAATTCGCTCAAATATAATGACAATCATGAGGATGGTCTGGGACCAGGCTATATTTCATTCTGTTGTGCATAGGGTCGATATGAGTTGGAACCAACTTGAAGGCAAGTCCTGGTGTGGCGCCCTAGGATAAGCACTGGACTGCTTATTGCTAGGTTAGCTGTTCAAACCCACTAGCCACTTCTTGGAAACCCTATAAAGAGGGGTCAGTATGAGTTAGAACCGACTTGACGGCACTTAACACCAAACAACAACAACAATGTAAATATAATTTAACATCCTTCCTTTTTTCATTTAATATAAAATGAACATTTGCCTATTCCACTCAATATTCTTTGAAAATTATTTTTATTGACTGCTAAGTATTCCAACACATGGATATACCAACATTTAACCACTTTCCTATTGAACTTTAAAACTTTTAAAGTAGCAGTGTAATGACCCTCCTTCTACTTATGTCTTTCTTCACATCACTGATAATTTTTTCAGGGTACATTTGTATAAATAAGTATTTTTATAATTTTGAAATTCAACAATGAAAATAAACAATATTGTTCGAGAATTGTTCTTGGGCTGCTAATCTCACGGTCAGGAGTTCGAAACAACCAGCTGTTCCACGGAAGAAAGATGAGGCTTTCTGCTCCTGTAAAGATTTACAGCCTTGGAAACCCTATGCATGGTCACTATGAGTCGGAATTGATTTCACGGCACATAACAACAACAACAACCAATATGTATACAAGGAGCACTGGTGGCACAATGGCTAAAGCACTTGCTGCTTCCAAAAAAGCTAGTAGTCTGAGCCCACCAGCACCTGCGTGGTAGAAAGATGTGTCAGTCCACTTCCATACAGGTTTCAGCCTTGGAAACCTATGGGACAGTTCTACTTTATCATTAAGAGTTAGAATCAACTCAGTGACAGGGAATTTTTTAAATACGTGTGCATACTGGAGCTAAAGACTGATGATGAACTTTACGCATTTACTGAGGATTGTAGTGGTCAAACTGTGTTTCTGTTTTCAGGTATTTTCAGCTAGCTTTGCCAGAAGAGCTAATGGAAATCTCGCCATTGACAAAGTTCCCAAGGCTGATGAAGATACACAAGGTTGAATAAAACTTTTCAGTTGATAAAGTAACTATTCAGTTGCTAAGTAACTATTCAGTAATAGATGAAAGAAGGTAATGATGATATTTATTTAAAAAGTCAATTAGTGTATTTCATTCACTTCAGTATGCCGGACACTGGCCTTGCTCATGTGATCTGGAGAAAAAGAGAAGACAGACCAAGTTATATAATCCTGGGGGTGGAGGAGTGGAAATATCTATATCTATATATACACACACACATATATATATACATATCACCACGCCATCCCTCCCACTGCACTCTTTCTCTGCTGGATTTGATAAGTCAATGCATGCAATGGCCACACAGGACTCAGACACCATACGCACAGTTTGAGGGGTTATTAGGGAAGCTAACAGGCTATAATTCAGGGTCAGAAATACTCATGTTACACTTCTTGCTGTCAGGACAGCTTCTCCTTAGCTGTGCCCATAGGCAGGCCTCTCTCTGCCCAGTCAATATTATAAAGCTCTGTTAGAGGTGTTGGTAAATGTCCATAGGGCACACCAATTGTTTACTAAATGCTTTAGCTGGAAAGTACTCAGCTCTAGTCCCCTCAGTTAAGTGCCTGGCACCCCACTCTGCAAACAAGCCTCCTACCCAAAGTCACCCAGCTTTACTCATCTGTGGACTGGGAAAATCAGCATTCTGTCTCATGCTCTGGCTCTTGGTTCTGCTGTTACGGCTCCTCAGCCACTTCTCTGGTATTACAGCTCTCTATTCTTGGGTTGAGGAGGTTCAGTCTGCAGGGATCTTGGGGTCCATAGGATGTATTCTATCCCTGGCTCTTAGTTTTTGCTAGTAGTGAGATTCCTCCACTTCTTCTTCTGAGAGGGCTCATTTTATATGGTATAGTTCCAAATTTTTACAATCACAATGAACTGTGTTAGCCACAGACAATTAAATTATGTAATCCTATCAGCATCTTTTCCCACCTAGACCAAGTAAAGCAAAAATACTGTTTAATGGGAGTTACAAAGATTATGGGTGGAAGAGCCACATGAAGTAATTCACTGCATTGCAAACCCATATAACATTTTTAAAGCAGTGTTTAGACTGCTTTCTAAAGATGATGTGATATGTGTTTTGAGAAGTAAACAAATTTAGAATGGCAGGTCCAATCAAATGAGTCTCCTTTGCTAACTTTACTGATTTTGTGGAAATGACTGTTTTCATTTTATCCTGTTTGGGAATCTCCAAGGCTTGAATCTGAAAATGTATGTTTTCCATCAAATTTGGGAATGTTTTCCATCATTATTTCTTTGTATTTTTTATCTGCTCTCTGGATCTATCCCTGCCCACAAATGTTTCCCCCCTTTTCTTTACATTGGTTAATTCTCTTGACCATCCTTCAAGTCACTGATTCACTTCTCTTCTCCACTATACTATTGAGCCCATCCAGTAAACTTTTACTTTAGATATTTTTTTAGTTCTAAAATACCCATTTCATATATTTTATACATACATGTTTATCTAGGCATACATATTTATATTTATCTTCAGAGTGCTATTTAAAAAAATAACTTTCTATTATGGTTTGAGCGAAAGTTTACAGAGCAAATTGGTTTCCATTAAACAATTCACACATATTTTGTTTCATGACATTGATTGCAATCTCCACAATGTAAAAATCACTCTTCTCACTTCCTCCCTGTGTTTACTGTTTTCATTTGTCCTTAATTCCTATCCCTTCTTGCCTTCTGAACTCTTTCCATGAGCAAATGCTGTCCTTTTGATCATGTATGGTTGATTGCTCTCAGAAGTGTTTACCTAAATGGTGGTTTTTTTTTGTTTTTTTTTTTTTTTCTTACCATATAGACTTGTCTAGTGTTTGGCTGAAAGTTCAGCCATGGGGGTGAGATCAATTCCAGGCAGAAGGGTGACTAAGAAGCATAGTCTTCCAGTAAGCCTGGTCTTTTTTGAGTTTTGTTCCATATGTTTCTCCCACTCTATCCAGTTCCTCCTAGTGTGATCCCTTTTCATAGTGGTTGACAATGGTAGTTGGGCACCATCTAGTTCTTCTTGTCTCGGCATCGTGGAGGATGAGGTTCACATGGTCCATTAGGCTTTTGGACTAATTGTTTCCATGCATCTTTGAGTTTCTTCACTCTTCTTTAGATGGGGAGAGCTAAATAGTTGCAACTTAGATGGAGAGAGTTTTTATTTTTCTTTTGTTTTCTTGACCTCATGATGTATAGTTATAGTAGATGCTTTAAAGTCTTTGTCTGATAATTCCAACATTAGATCATCTTGGAGTTGCCATCTGTCAGTTGTCTTTATCCTTGAGACTTTGTCACATTTTCTCGGTTTTTAGTATGGTAAGCAATTTTAGATTTTAGGCTAGATGGTGAGAGTCTGGGTCCTGTTAAAATCCTCTGGAGAATGGTACTGTTTTGTTTTCACAGGCAGGCCAATGGTTAAGTTGTCTCCCCTTCTGTTTCAAAAGTCAATTCATTTCTCAAAGCTTTTGCTATGCTGCTTTGGATTTACTACCTGTATGCATAGCTCAGAGGGGATCCCGAGAAGTGTTCTAGTCTGTTCATAGAATCAGAGGAGCCCCTTTTCCAGCTCTCTTCTCTCTAGTATTCTCCATACACACTCTGTCTTGAGGGGGACCATATTTCAGGTGTTCTGACAAGAAAGACAAGCTTCTCCTTGGGCAAAGTGGAGAGAGAGGAAATAATGATAGGGACACATAGACATATTCCTCAGCGTGCAGCATTCCTTCTCCTGATTTCTTTGGCTTGATATACGGAATGCCTATTGTCACTGTGGAATTCTGCAATGGGGGCGAGCCACTTTTGGGGCAGAACTGGGAGAAAAATGAAATGAGATTCTCCTTTACACTCTTCAGCTCACAGGGATTCCTTTCCTCAGGGCTCTTGTCACTAGGATAGGGATTCTCTCGGAAATTTTGCTGTGTGCACCTACTGTGCATTTCTGCAATAAGGGCCACCCTTGAGCCGAAGGTAGGAGAGAAAATAGCAAACAACAACAATAACAAGGGTATTCACCCCTCTTCAGGTTGATTCTTGATGTCTTGACTCCCCTCCTCCATCTGCCTCTTGCTGTGACTTTTCAGAGTCCTCAGGTAGTGTTTTTTTTTAATTTATCCCGAGGTTTTAGTTGTAATCAGTAGGAGAGAGAGCCTCCAATGGACTTACTTCTCCATGTCCAGCACCATAAGTCTATGTTATACATTTATTATATTTTCTAATTCTTTGTCAGATTTAGATCTTAGTGTCAAGATCAAGATGAAAACCATTAGTCACTAAGAGAGAGAGAAATATAGGCAGATACACAGACTCAAGGAGCAAGATAGCTAAGTCATTCTTATTGGTGTTGGCTTGGGTACTGACTCCATTTCCTTTTCTTTTTAGTTTTCTATGGGATTATTTCAAGTCCTGATTTAGGAGTGCATGAGATGAAGATTGGCCCCATCATCTTCCAGGTGGCCTCTGGAGATATCATCAAAGAAGCAGCAGATGTGATTGTAAATTCAACATCAAATACATTTAATCTCAAAACAGGTACTTTTCTTGTATGATTATGACTAGTGTAAGAATTAACATGATAGAGCCCATGAAGGAAAGTCTCTATAGCCAAAACTAATTTTTACAACTTTGACTTGTTAATATTAATGACTGATTTTCCAATTATTTTGACATGATTACTTATAATTGGTTAACTGCCTTATTTTAATTTTTTTTTAAATAAATGTTTTATTGTAAATTATGTGATAGTTTACATGGGGGACCATTAGTTTTACATTCATTCTATCATATAGTGTTTCATTGCCATAGTTACAATCCTGTCCATGCATCATCAACCAACCAAAGGGTATACCCTATAAGCCTGCCCCCTGGTTGTTAGCACACAGCCCCTCTCCCTCTCTGGATCTCAAAACCCAGCCACTCCATCTCTCCGCATCATCGTCTCTGCCTCCATCTCAGGCATCACTGCTTCTCTGGGTAGGGTCCCGCTCTCCGCTCTTCTCCATTGATGGTCCCAGGGCCCTCCTCTCCTAGACTGAAAAGTTAATCACTCCCCTCCTTGTTGTAAAATGTCCACCTTTATATTTCCAATCCTCACAATCAGTCCTGATAACAATTATTCACTATTACATCACAAAAGACCCATCTGCATTTCTTTTCATCAGCCCTTCCTAGACAGGTTGGATACTATTCACTGGAGACTCTACCTTCCTCTACACCCTGTGGATCTAGGTTCCCTCTTGAAAGCTTGTAAGCCAGCACAAGTTGGTTGATTGTGTTGTTAAGTTTCTCTGTCGCATTGCCAAGTTTCTTTCTGGTTGTTCTATCCCTTTTCGAGAGTGGTGTGTTGAAATCTCCCACTATACTTGTGGATTTATCTATTTCTTTCTTCAATTCCATTAAGGTTTGCTTCATGTATCTTGGTGCTCTTTTTTGGGAGCATATATGTTTATTATGGTTATGTTGTCTTGCTCAGTTGACACTTTGATCATGAGATAGTGTCCTTCTTTGTCTCTTATGCTGGTTTTTATCTTAAAGTCTTCTTGGTCGGAGATTAATATTGCCACTCCTTCTTGTTTATTGCTATTGTTGGCTTGGTAAATTTTTTCCCATCCTTTAACTTTTAGTCTGTTTTTGTCTTTGTGTGTATGGTGTGTCTCTTTCAGGCAGCATATTGATGGATCTTGTTTCCTTATCCATTCTGTCACTCTTTGTCTCTTCACTGGTGCATTCAATCCATTGACATTCAATATAATTATTGATAAGTATGAATTGATTTCTGTCATTATGTTACTTTTTTGGCGATGCTGTTCGTTCTTTGGTTCTGCTTTCCTTCTTGTGTTGGCTTTATGTTCTTTGAGTTGTTTCTGGTTGGTTTCTTCCTAGTTTCTCTGTTCGCTTGTTCTGTTTGGGAATTCGTTTTTATGATATGTTGTAGAGTGCTAACTTTCTTTGGGGTTACTTTGTAGTCTACTAACTTTTCTCTGCATTTAGGATACTCCATTGTAACCTGTAATTTACCTGGCATCCCCACCACCTGGGTTTCCATTGCTGCGTTTGTCCCTTCTTTGACATTGATATGTTTTTGGCCTTCAGTTGATCTCCCCGTTCCTTTGAGTTTGTTGTTGTAGTCTCGTTCTGTTCTGGACTCCACTATCTATTGGCTCTGTTCCAGGTGGTATTGCCATACCTGTCAATCTCTGTTTGTTGTCTGTTCTTGTTGGTTCTCTGTTCACGGAACTCCCTTTAGGATGTTTTGAAGTGCTGGGTTGGTTTTGATAAAATCTCTCAGATTCTGTTTATCCTGAAATGTTTTGATTGCACCATCATTTTGATTGATAGTTTTGCTGGATAGACGATTCTTGACTGACAGTGTTTTTTCTTACAGGGCATTGTATATGTCTCCCCATTGCCTTCTCACCTGCATGGTTTGTTCTGAATAGTCAGAGCTTAATCTAATTTGCTTGCCTTTGTAAGTTATATTTCTCTTCTCCCCGGCCACTTTTAGTATTCTTTCCTTGTCTTTGATTTTGGAGACTTTCTTTTGGGTTCTATCCTTCCTGGGGTACGTTGGGCTTCTTGAATGCATATCTTTTAGTCTTTCAAGATGTTAGTGTCATTTTCTTCCAGAAGCTCTTCAACTATCTCCTCTGTGGACTTCTCTGCTTCTTCTTGTTCCGGAATGCCAATAATTCTTATATTATTCCTCTTCATGTTATCCAGTATGAATCTTAGACTCTCTTCAGACTGTATTATCCTTTTAGCTGCTTGCTCTTCTACCTTGGCAGTATTAAGGGATTTGTCTTGCAGTTCACCAGTTCTGGCTTCCATCTCTTCCAGTCTGCTCCTTTCCCCTTTCAGCCTATTGTCTATTTCTGATATCTTATTATTGATCACCTGGATATCTTTTTGCAGTTTTTGAATTGTTTCCAATGCTGTGTCAATCCTATTTGATTGTTCCTGCAGTACTTTCCTTACTTCTTCCTTATTTTCCTCGACCCCTTTTCTGAGTATTTGAATTTGTTTCCATATCATTCTTCTGAATTCCCTCTAAGGCATATCCAGAACCCGCTCCTCCTCCTTTATAAAGCCTTTGTCTGTCTCCAGCTCATTTGCGTCAGCTCCTCTCTTCTGTTTTTGGATGTGTTTCGATAAAGTTGATTGTTTCTTATTGATCATGGTTATTATTTTATTATTATTATTATTATGATCGGGAGATGGGCTTCCCTTATCGTCTGTAATGCGTAACATATGTTGTTAGGTCTTGTCTTAGTGGTGTAGTATTATGGTGTATGCTTATAGCTTGGTATATGGCCATGATTGCTACTTCTTCTTAGGTGACATAGAGAGGAAAAGCTCCCACCTCCAAGAAAGATGTGTGATCAAAAGGATCAAAAGCAGAAGTAATATAAATGCATGGACAGAAATCACCACTTTGGAGCAGAGATGCGGCTTTGGTTAATTTTTCGTGCTACACCATCAGTGTGTGTGCAAATAGAAGCCTCCGGCAGGGGTGGGGATGACCCCTCTTTCAGGACTCTCCTCTAGCCACTGCCTTATAGGTGGACAGATATATATTGGGGAGTTAATGGGAAAAAGGTCGACCGCTATTTTTATCTCTGGTTGTCAGTTTTCTGCCTGTGCTCAATGTCAATCTTGGGATGGTTGAGACCTGTTCTGTTGGGTTTTTACAGGTTGCCTGGAGTTTGTTCTGCCCAGTGAACTCAGGCAGCCGCCTGTAGCTGGAGTTTTTAATCTTTACCCTGTCCCACCAGAACAATAGCTGGAAGATCCCCGCTGCTACCTGGGATTGGGGGCAGGGTGGCTTAGATGCAGGGCTTCAGATTTGAGATGGTGGATGAAGTCAAAAGTCGCCACCTCTCTCCCTCTCTCTGTGCTGTGGGTAAACATTCATGCCTGATGATCGTACTGAGATCTTATGCCAGGGCAGGGAGATTTTAGGGGGAGATAGTTATGTCACTTCTTCTGGCTTTGTTGGTTCAGGTTCCCCCCTTTTTTTACTTCCTGCTGGAAACACCGCTTTCAGAATGGGCTGGCCTTAGCCCCGCCCTCTAAACTCTGCAGTCACTGGAGTGACCCGCTGTCCCACGGGCAAGAGTCTCAAAATGCCTGTTTTTTCCTTAGCAGCATGATTTCTCAAAAATGCGAGTTCGGGAGACGGAAATACTAGATCTTATGATAGTTCAAAAGCTGTGGGTCTGGTATATGAACGTTTCCTTTGTGAGATCCCCCTCCCTTCTCACCAGAGCTTTCCCTACCTGACTGCCTTTGCTGTAGCCCAGAACCAGAAGAGCAGCCTTATTTTCTGAATGTGCATCATTTTCCCACCCAGATACCATTGTTTTCATTTGCAAATGTTTCTCAAAGGATAAATAGCTGAATGAATGAATTATTTATTTAGCTATAAAATTAGACTCTATATTCATAGTTTGTTTCTTCAGGAAAAAAAATAGGAAAGTTGTTACTTGCTGCATTTGATTACCTTTGATGATCGGTCAGACTGTTGGTTCTTTGAATTTATAGTCAGTGTGTTTGCTTGTTTGTGTTAAGCAGAATTGTTGTTGCTGAGTAGTATTTAGATAATTACCCCAACTTTGTATTCATCTTATAGAAAGAATCTGAATGTTTTAAATGTTTGTAATTTTCCATTAATTCTGCTTTAAAAAAAAAAAAAATTAAGCCAACTGAGAAAGTACCAGGTACAACTGAGTCATCAGTGCAGTTAGGTGATTCTCCTCATTACTAGTTATATATATGTGATACCACTCCAGTATCTATATGATCTGTGAGGTCATATCTCGGCCCCTACGAATACCTAATTCAGTGTCTTAAATATAAGCCATACTTTTTAAAATTTAAGACAGCATCAATTATAACACATCATTTACAAAATATATACCACTAAGAAGACACTTGAAGATCTAAGAGCATAGCCTTCGGTATGGATTGCATCTCAATGTAAAGAAAATAAAATCCTCACCACTGGACCAATAAACAACATTCTTATCAATGGAGAAAAGATTGAAGTTGTCAAGGACTTCTTTCTTCTTGGATCAACTATCAACACTCATGGAAGCAACAGTCAAGAAATCAAATGATGTATTACATTAGGAAAATCTGCTGCACAAGACCATTGTAAAGTGTTAAAGAGCAAAGATGTCAGCTTGAGGACTAAGGTGCACCTAACCCAAGCCATGGTATTTTCAATAACCTCATATGCATGTGAAAGCTGGACAGTGAATAAGGAAGACTGTAGAAGAATTGATGCTTTTGAATTATGCTGTTGGAAGTGAATATTGAAAGTACCATGGGCTGCCAAAAGAACTAACAGATCTGTGTTGGAAGAAATGCAGCCAGAGTGTTCCTTGGAGGCCAACATGACCAAACTTCGTCTCTTATACTTTGGACATATTGTCAGAAGGGACCAGTCTCTGGAGAAGGATGTCAGAGAAAAAGAGGAAGGTCCCCAGTGAGATGCACTGGCCAAGTGGCAGCATCAATGGGCTTAAGCGTGGCAACAATTGTGAGGTTGGCCCAGGATTGGGCAGTGTTTCGTTCTGTTGTGCATAAGGTCGCTATGAGTCAATACCAACTTGATGGCACCTAACAACAACAACAACAAGAAAACACTTAAGCTATGACACCTCTTCAACTGGTTGTAAGATACATTGCAATTTTAGAAATGTCAAAATATGAAAAATTGTACTTATTAAAATTAACAAACTATGAAAATAGGTATTCGAATGTTTGTTAGACAGGGTTTCTCAGTGGTTCAGAACAGGGTCTCAGGTTCACAGACTGCTGCTTACTCTCAGTGCAACCCCTTTGCAATGGTTGCATCTTTTGAAACTTCAAGTTCCAGACATCTAATTCATCTGGTTAAAGAAAAAGATACCTGTTGGTTCACTTACCTGTCTTCAAGAGTAGCTAGTTGCAGCCATGGCTGTGTCCAGATGTTCCAAATGATATCTTAGTCTCTCTCTCTCTCTCTCTTTCCATCTGTCAGCTTCAGTTTTTCAGATAGGTGTCTTTCTCAGGTAGCATCTCCCCTATGATTATCAAGGTCAACAGCCCTAAGCTTTTAACCTAACTTCGTAGTAGCTCCAAACAAGAAAAGCTTTTATTTTTCAAGAACCATCTCAAGCTGACCTTACTAGCTTGAACTGTTTCAGAATCCCATATTGAGCGATTTCCTGTGACTAGGACAATGAAATCTGTGAATTGGAGAGGACAGAGTCAGTTCATCTTTAGTGGGGAAGATATAGTTCCCTCTAGGAAAGTCAGGTGGAATGCATTTTGGACAGGCAAATTCAAAAATACCCATCACACTTGGGCATGTTGCTTAACCTTTCTAGATTTTCGCTTTTCATTCAGGCTTCATAGGGTTAAGGAACTCATGATTGAGCTTTAGGCTACAAACTGCAAGATTAGTGGTTGAAACCCACCTGCTACTCTGTGGTAGAAAAATGAGCCTGTCTGCTCTGTAAAGATTTGCAGTCTCAGAAATCCTATGGGGCAGTTTTACTTGTTCTATAGGGTCACTCTGAGTCAGAATCAACTTGACAGCAGTGGGTTTGTTAGGTATTCATAAGGTTGTTATGAAAAGTTAAGTGAAATAATACTGTAAAGTGTTTAATATGGTGCCTGCCTGCTACATGGTGATGGTAGTGGTGTGCTGTGGAGTCCGTTCCGACTCATAGCGAGCCTGCATAGGGTTTCTGAGGCTGTAAATCTTTACGGGAGCAGAAAGCCTCATCTTTTTCCTGTGGAACACCTGGTAATTTTGAACTGCTGACCTTGAGGTTAGCAGTCAGGCTCATAAACCACTACACTACCAGAGTAGGTTAGGTTATCTTTTTTTTTTGCTTCATTAGTTTTTGTTTGTTCATTTGTTTTGATACCAAATTGCTACCAGTAATATTGGAGGAAAATAACAATAACAAACAACAACAAACCCCCCACAAGGCCCTATCCTTTCTACATAAATGTAAGCATAAGTGGCTCTGGGTATGACTATGGCACAAGGACTCTGCTTCTCTTTTCTGGTGCTAGAGTGATGGCCTGGGATGGCATCTTTCAATGCTTCTTCCAGGAACATGTTCTGTGCTAAGAGGTGACTGTTTCTTACTGTGTAGTGCTGCCTATCCCTTGTCCCCAGCACCCCTATTTTATAGTGTTTTCCATCCAGGAGAGCAGAATTTCCATTCCCATGAGTGGTCCTCTCATTTTTTTTTTTCTCCAGTAGGACCCTCTTCTTCCCCACAATGATAGTTTGGTGCACAACTGATGTCATACCAAGTCTGGACTCTCAGGCATATTCTGCTCAAGCTGCTTCCTTTCAGGTCACACCAGGTCACACTGTACACCTTAGCAATCCCTTCTCGAGCTTAAACTCATCACAAAGGATTGTGACCTCTGACCATAGATGCAGCTTCAGACTTCTTCAGTCCTGGTCTGCTTATTCCCTATCCTACAGTAATAATATTTTAAATTGACAGGCTCTGGTTCCCACCACTTGTGACCATCACTGTCTTCCACCCTTGTTCTTTCTTTAGTTCACTTTAATATGAGTTTAACCAGCTTGGGCTTCCTCATCTTATTTCTTTTCCTTTATATTATAGTTCAAGAACTTCCTATGTTCCCTAAATTCTTTTTAAAAAAATCAATGATAACACATCTCTGAAATGCTAATCTCTCTCTTCCTACTCCCATGTTTATGGAAGTTCAATATTACTTAATGGTTATGGCTCCAAACTATTGCTTTATCTTGGGTTTCCTTTTAATTTTTAATCCTTAGGATATTATTTATACACACACATTTAAAGGTTTTTAAAATCCATTTAATATGCTAAATTTATTTTTTCTAACTACTTTATGAATTGTCAGTATTCACTCTCCTGTGTTGCTTTTGCCCAAGTCATGAAGGGCATCATCAGCTTCATCTCTTTGTCATGATTAGCCACCTAATTGTGAAGATTAATTAAAACACTTTAAGAAAGAGCAGAATGGGTTTCTAAGACATGAACAGACAAATTTTAGCCATCCAAGGCTGATGAAAGGAGATGGGATAAGACTCTTGTGGTTCAATAGTGAATGATTGCTCTCAGGATTGACTGTGAGTGTTGGAAAGGTAAAGGTAGACGTTTTGTAACAATAGGAAGAGAGTGGTTGATTTTGCAGTTTAGGGGCAGAGGTCCCTGGAGCCATCAAGGGAGAAAAGTGAAGTGCGGGACCCTATCCAGAGAAGTAGTAATGCCAGAGATGGAGGCAGAGACGATGACATGGAGAGATGGAATGGCTGGGAACTCTAGACTCAGGGAGGGAGAGAAGCTGTGTGCTGGCGGCCGGGGGGCAGGCTTGTGGGACATTTATTTGAACCTCCTTATTTCAGAGTGTGTCATCCCCATTGGTGTCCAAAGCAGGTACAGTTCATATTGTTGTTGTTAAGTGTCATTGAGTCGGTTCTGACTCATAGCAACCCTATATAGGGTTTCTGAGGAGCAGCTGGTGAATTCGAACCCTTGACCTTGCAGTTCAATCCTACTTTACAGTACAGTGCATTAGCTCACAGTGCCACACCAGGATATGGTCAGATATAGTGCCAGAAGATGAGTCCCTCAGGTTGGAAGGCACTCAAAATGTGACTGAGAAAGAGTTGCCTCCTTAAAGTTGGGTGGACTATGGTAACACAAAAGGAGTAAAGTTTTCAGGACCTTCATCTGCTAATGTGGGACAACTCAAAACGAGAAGAAACAGCTGTAAGCATCCATTTATAATTAGAACATGTTCTGTACAAAGTATCAATCTAGGAAAATTGGAAGTTGTAAAAAAGTGAAATGGAACACATAAAGATCAATATCCTAGATAGTTGTTGTTGTTAAGTGCCGTCGAGTCGATTCCGACCCATAGCGACCCTGTACAGGGTTTCCGAGGGTGTAAATCTTTACGGGAGTAGAAAGCCTCATCTTTCTCCCGCGGAGCGTCTGGTAGTTTCGAACCACTGACCTTAAGGTTCGCAGCCTGATTCGTAACCACTACGCTACCAGAGCTCCTTATCCTAGATAGTAGTGAGCAGAAATGGATTGGTACTGGCCATTTTAATCTGACAGTCATATGTTTTATTATGATGGAGTGACAAATCAAAGAGGAATGGCATCACATTCATCATAACAGAAAACATATCAATATCATCTTGAAGTATAATACTATCTGTGATAGGATAATTATCTGTACACCTACAAGGAAAATCAGTTAATAGTACTATTATTCAAATTTATGCACCACCACTAAAGCCAGTTATAATGAAAATGAAGAATTCTACCAGTTTTTTCAGTCTGAAATTGATCATTCATTCAAGATATATTTTGAATATATTTGATGGTTACAGGTGATTGGAATGTGAAGGAGAGAAACAAAGAGGAAGAGTTAGTAGTTGGAAATACGGGTTTGGTATTAGAAATGATGCTGGATATCTTATGATACAATTTACAAGACCCATGACTTACTTATTCATTGCAAATACCTTTTTAAACAACATAAAACATGACTATACACATGGACCTCACCAGATGAAATGTACAGAAATCAAATAGACTGCATCTGTGGGAAGAGATGGCAGAAAAGCTCCATATCATCAGCTAAAATAAAGCCAGAGGCAGACGGTGGAACTACCATCAATTGCTCATATGCAAATACAAGCTGCAGTTGAAGAAAATTAAAACAATTCCATGAGACCCAAAATATGACCTTTAGCATATCCCACCTGAATTTAGAGATCATCTCAAGAATAGATTTGATGCATTAGACACTAATGACCAAAGGCCAGAAGAATAATGGGGTAACACCAAGAATATCATACAGGAAGAAAATAAAAAGTCATTAAGAAGACAAGAAAGAAGAAAAAGGCCAAAATCTTTATCAGAAGAGACTTTGAAACTTGCTCTCCCATGTAGAGATGCTAAAGGAAATGGAAGAAATGAGGTGATACTGCTGAACTGAAAATTTCAAAGGGCAACTTGAGAAGACAGAGTCAAGTATTATGATGAAATGTGCAAAGACCTGGAGTTAGAAAACCAAAAGGGAAGAACACGCTTAGCATTTTTCAAGCTGAAAGAACTGAAGTTA
>NW_006408648.1:1316329-1344781 GCF_000296735.1 Chrysochloris asiatica
AAAAAAAAGCAGAGAAAGAGCAGTCCACAGAAAAACTGCAGAGCTTTGGATCTTGTTTAAGGTTCCAGGTGCCAGTTCCCTGAGCCCATTGAGAAGAAATCTTCAGGTGAAAGCAAAATATGGTGATTTCTGAATCAACCCAGCCTCAGAGGCCGGCAGCCAGAAGTCCTCAGGCCAGAGGGTGGGGCCACAGCCAAGCGGAGGCAGCGACCCAGCTCTAGAAGCTGGAGCAGCTAAAGGAGACGTGTGACTAATTTTTCATCTTTTGCTTTTCATTTTTCACATATCTCTCTTCTTCAACTTGATAGCGTCCTCTCTGCACAGCCCAGACACATTCAGGCGGGCAGGAGCAACCTCCAAAAGGGTCCAGCATTACACTCACAGTTTTCCAGCGGCATAGAGAGGAAACCCGCAGGCTGCTGCTTATGACGTTTTGACTCTGGGAACCTAAGCCATAGGTCACGTAGGCAGGACCCTTTGCACAGTAAAGGCCGGTGAACAGTGCCAATCACAATTTTATTTTTGTTTCTGATTGGTGGCTTCTGTCTCTGTTTTTATATTGTTTCTGTCTTTGGTCCTTTTGGCCTCACTTTTTCCCCAGGGGTAGGAACTTTCTCCCCCTACGTTACCCAAAAAGAGACAGCAACTATGCCCATATAGCCAAGCTACAAGCATACCCTGTAGTACCCCACCATCTGGACAAGAACCAAAACCAGCTGCTAGGCATTACACGTGAAAAGGGAAGCCTATCTCCAGATTTTATCCACCAGGAAATGCTCAGGAAGCTTAACAAAAAGCAACATACATCCATTTAAACATTAGAAACTCACATAACTGTTGAAAGTGTCCAAGAAAAAACAAATATATCAACACATGTCCCAAAACAGAAAAAAAGTAACTGAGACAAATGAACTGGAAGCAGACACAGACTTCCCAGTAGAACAGCAGGCTCTGGATCTTCCTGAGTGGGAATTCAGAAGAATAATATGGAAACAAATTCAAATGCTCTGAAAAAGGGGTGGAGGAAAATAAGGAAGAAGTCAGGAAAGTGCTACAGGAGCAATCAAACAAGATAAATACAGCATTGGAAACAATCCAAAACCTGCAAAAAGAAGTCCAGATGATTAATAATAAAATATCAGAAATGGACAATACATTGAAAGGGCAAAGGAGCAGAATGGAAGAGATGGAAGCCAGAACCAGCGATCTTGAAGACAAATCTCTCAATACTGCTAAGATAGGAGAGCAAGCAGAAAAAAGGATTAAAAAATCTGGGGAGTCTAAGATTCATGCTGGATAACATGAAGAGGAATAACTCAAGAATTACTGGCATTCCCAAACAGGAAGAATCACAGAAGTCCACAGAAGAGATAGTTGAAGAGCTACTGGAAGAAAAATTTCCTAACATCTTAAAGGGTGAGAAGATAAACATTCAAGAAGCGGAAAGAACCCCAGGAAGGATAGACCCCCAAAAGAAAATCACCAAGACATATCATAATCGAGCTCTCTAAAATCAAAGAGAAGGAGAGAACCTAAAAGCAGCCAGGGAAAAGTGAAGTGTCACCTACAAAGGCAAGCAAATCAGATTAAGCTCTGACTTCTCAACAGAAACCATTCAGGCAAGAAGGCAATGGGGAAACATATATAAAACCTTAAAAGAAAAAAAACTGCCAACCAAGAATTGTCTATCCAGCAAAACTGTCAATCAGATACAATGGTGCAAACACAAAATTCCAGGATAAACAGAAGCTAAGAAGTTTTGTTAAAGCCAATCCAGCACTTCAAAACATCCTAAAGGGAGTTCTTTGGAATGAAAACCACCAAGAACAGACAACAACTAGAGATTGACAGACGTGGCAACACCACCTGGAACTCAGTTGACAGATAACAGAATTCAGAACGGAACAAAATTAGAGCAATAAATTCAGAGGACCTGTGAGGTCAGCCAAAGATAAATAGATGAACAATATTAAAGAAGGGAAAAATATAGGAACAGAGATACAGGTGGTGAGGAGGTTGAGTAGATGGCAGGATACAATAGACTGTCTCAAACGCTGGTAAAGCTTAACAGACTATTGGGTAAACCCAAAGAAAATTAATACTTCACAACTTACCATAAAAATGAAGATCCAAGCAGAACAAGGAAACATTAAAACAAAGAAGAAACCGACAAGAAATAGCACAAAAAACATGAACACAACACAAGAAGGCATGCAAAACAAAGGAACAAACAGCACCACAAAAAATTAACATAATGACAGCAGCTAATTCGTACCTATTGATAATTAAACTGAATGTCAATGGATTAATTGCACCAATAAAGAGACAGAGAGTGGCTGAATGGATAAGAAAACAAGACCCTTCAATACACTACCTGCAAGAGACACACCTTACACACAATGAAAAAAACAGACTAAAAGTTCAAGAATGGAAAGAAAATATACCAAGCTAAGAGCAGGAGTGGCAATACTAATCTCTGATAAAATGAACTTTAAAGCAAAAACCACCATAAGAGATACGGAAGGACACTATCTCATGATTAAAGGGTCAATTGAGCAAGATGACATACCCATAATTAACATCTACGCTCCAAATAAAAGAGCACCAAGATATATAAAGCAAACCCTACTAGAATTGAAGAAAGAAATAGATAAATCTACAATTATAGTGGGGGATTTTAATATGCCACTTTCAAAAAGGGACAGAACAACCAGAAAGAAACTTGAAAAAGCTACAGAGAAACTTAAACAGCACAATCAACGAACTTGACGTGTACAGAGCATTCAACCCAACAACAGCACAATATACATTATTTTCCAGTGCACGTGGAACAGTCTCCAGAATTGACCATGTGTTAGGTCACAAAGCAAGCCTCCATAAATTTACAAACAACAAAATACTACATAGCATCTTTTCAGACCACAATGCCATAAAGTTAGAAATCAACAATAAGGAGAGCAAGGAAATAAAGTTTAACACATGGAAACTGAGTAACACCCTGCTGAAGAGCAACTGGATAATAGAAGAAATTAAACGTGAATTCAGAAAGTTCCTAGAAACAAACGAGAACGAAAACACAACATACCAAAATCTTTGGGACATGGGGAAAGCAGTGCTGAGAGGACAATTTATTGCGATAAATGCGCACATCCAAAAAGAAGAAAGAATCAAAATGAACACATTAACACAACATTTCCAACAACTAGAAGCAGACCAACAGAGGGACCCTACAGTCACCAGAAGAAAAGAAATAACAGAAATATTCAGAGCAGAAATAAATGAGATAGAAAAAATCAATAGGACAAGAAGCTGGTTCTTTGAAAGGATTAATAAAATTGACAAACCATTGGCAAACCTAACAAAAGAAAAGAGAGAGAAGACACAAATAACACGCATTAGAAACCACATGGGCGATGTTACAACAGAACCAAAGGAAATCAAAAGGATAATAAAAGAACACTATGAAGAGTTGTACTCCAACAAATTTGAAAACTTAGAAGAAATGGATACATTTTTAGAAAAACACGACCTACCTAAACTCACACAGAGTGAAGTTGAAGACTTGAACAGACCTATAACAAAAGAAGAAATTGATCAAGTCATCAAAAAACTCCCAACCAAAAGAAGTCCAGGCCCAGATGGCTTCATTGGTGAGTTCTACCTGACATTCAGGGAAGAGTTGTCACCAATTCTACTCAAATTGTTCCAGAATATAGAGGAGGATGGAAATCTTCCTAATACATTTCATGAAGCAAGCATAACCCTCATACCAAAACCAGGGAAGGACATCACTAAGAAAGAAAATTATAGATCAATATACCTCATGAACATAGAGGCAAAAATTCTCAACAAAATCCTAGCCAACAGAATCCAGCAGCACATCAGAAAAATAATACATCATGACCAAGTGGGATTCATATCAGGGATGCAAGGATGGTTTAACATTAGAAAAACAACCAATGTAATTTACCATATAAACAAGAAAAAAGAAAAGAACCACATGATCATATTGATTGATGCAGAAAATACATTTGACAAAATCCAACATCTATTCCTGATAAAAACACTCAACAAAGTAGGAAATGAAGGGAAATTCCTCAACATAAACAAGAGCATATATATAAAACCAACATCCTACATTCCTCTCAATGGAGAGAAACTGAAATTCTTCCCTCTGAGAACAGGAACCAGATAAGGATGCCCTTTGTCCCCACTCCTATTCAATACTGTGCTCTAAGTCTTAGAGCTACATGGCAAGAGGAAGTAAAACTCTCTCTATTTTCAGATGATATGATCCTATATATAGAAAACCCCAAAGACTCAGTAAAAAAGCTACTAGACCTTATTGGAGTATTCAGCAAAGAGGCAGGGAATAAGATCAATATCCAAAAATTAGTTGGATTCCTCTATATCAATAATGACAGTGATGAAAAGGACATTAGGAAAACAATACCATTTACAATAGCCACCCAAAGGATGAAATATATAGGAATAAATGTAACTATAGAAACAAAGGACCTATACAAAGAAAACTACAGAACACTACTACAAGAACCCAAACGACACCTACAAAAATGGAAGAATATACTATGTTCCTGGATAGGAAGACTTAACATTGTGAAAATGTCAATACTGCCCAAAGCAATTTACACATATAATGCAATCCCAATCCAGATTCCAAAGACATTCTTCAAAGAGATGGAAAAAACAATTACAAACTTCATATGGAAAAGAAAGAGACCGAGGATAAGCAAAGCACTGCTTAAGAAGAACGCGGTAGGCACAGAAATCAAAGGTTGTCTGATAGACACACTCCATCTGGTGGCAGCTCTCAGGACACAAGGAAGGGTGGGAAGGCAGGCCGAACTAGGTGGTTACCTTGGGCTGGGAAAGAGACAGATATAACACAGTGGCATGAAAAAAAAGAGTGCAGAAGTCTTTATAACTGTCTGCAATTGGGGAAAAAGGAGAGGCAGGGTGTCAAAGTGAACACCAATATCTTAGCCTCAATGACTTGGAGAAAAATGATACTAAATTCACAATTTCAATCACCCTTAAGTGTTGTCGGCAAGGACTTTATATTCTTCAGTGCCATATTTCGTCAACCCTTCTATCTAGTATTGGTTTTGTGGTTTTCCAATGAACATTTGTGGACAGATGAAAGAAACGATGACAGTGCCGTAAAGTCTGTAGAGAAGCAATTAGAGCTGCCAGCCTTTCTGAAATGGCTTATTTGGGAAATGATGTACAAAGCCTTCTTTACTGAACAACTATTTCAGGAATATTCTTATCCCTTCCTCCCTTATTTGGGAAAATAACACTAAATGAAATTCTGTTTTGTACATAAATTTTGAAAATAATATGGATTTCCTCAGCTTACATAGTTCACTAGTGGCAAAATGATAAATATGGTTGCCACAGTATTTTTCAACCCCCCAATTTATAAAGGGCATATTAAAATTTTGTTTACATTTCTTCTTTTTAAAAGTCATGAGCAGGAATAGTTTTATTCCTTTGGAAAGAGGACACACTTTGAATTATCTTCTCATATGGAGAGGATAGGTAAGGCTCATCTTGCTCTCCACATTTGCTTTCTGCCCTGCTGGTACATACCTGTCTCAGCCCAAAATTAGAAAAACCAGCTAGTTTATAGACAATGAATTATTGTCCCATTGGGCCATGGCTGCAGCCATATTAGCACAGCACTCGTGCCAAAGAGTCTACCAGCCACATTGTTCATTAGAATAGGTCCTGGAAAATGGGTCCTCTGTCTAGAAGATGAAACCTTGAACCCAAAGCTACAGAGCTTTGCTCCAGCTTCCTGTAGGACCATTTTTTCCCTCTTGGTTGCCAGGTTATAAGAGTCTTTGATGATACAGAAAGCATTTAGGTAAATGAGGCAAATGTTTGATCCAACTGCACTTTGTTCTGATCCTTGATTTTTCTCATGTAGGGGTCTCCAAAGTGATTTTAGAAGCTGCTGGACCAGATGTGGAAGGAGAATGTATACTTGAAGGTAAGGCACATGCTGTTTTTGTCTTTTCCTTTGTGTTTTGTGTATGTGTGTGTGTTGTGGAAGACAACATGGAAGCTTGTGGAGAGAATGGAAAACATCTTGGGACTGGGGACACAACACCATGACAACCCTTAAAATTATATGCTTTATTAAAGAATTCCAGTCATAGAGAATTAGAAGCAAAAAGTAACCTTGTTAACAAGAAAAATCCAGTAAAGATAGTATGTTTGGAGTCGTTTTCTTATTTAAAAATAAAATGTTTTCTTAGCCACATGGGACATACTGCTTTCTGAACAAAAAAATGAGATCAGTATCAGAAAGTCTTAAACCTGTTGGACTAGGTAGATATGCTATACACAGACCCTCTAAAACAAAGATATGGGAGACCAAATGAAACAGACACAAATGATTATCCTGGAACCCTGAACATCAGAGGGAAGGTTAGAGAAGTGGATTGAATACTTACTGGGAGAAGAAGCTGAGCAGGATCTGGTGAAGAGTCTGCCACCACAAGTGATGCAGCTATCTTGAACTTTTATGGGCAGCTGTGGAGACAGATGGTGATTTGGTGACACAGAGTCACATCATTGAATAACAACTGGAAAGGTGGAATTCTTGCTTGTCCCCACACTCCCCTGGTGACTGGAGGTGTGGTTTTGTCCACCCCCAGTGCAACCCATGCTGTCCGGGAGTTCAGAGCACACGGTTATGAGCAGCAGCAGATTGAGGCAGGCTCTTCAGACTGACAGAGCCTGCCAGGTCAGCCTTGGACTAGAAGGAACCGTCATCTCTGATTGCCCTGCTGCTAGCAGCGTTCGGGATGTGAAACAGACATTCAACCCAGCTACTGTAAGGGTCTGCACGAACGACTTCCAAATTGTGGGCCCTGAACATAGACAACATCTAGGTTTACAGTAACTCCATCTTGGGCTGGGAACACTGCGGTCTCATCTGAGACCCCGTGAGTTTCTTAACTGGTGAGAACTCCCAAAGTTTTCTCTTCTCTGAGTCCAGCATCTGCACTTGTTTTATTTTCACAGTTTTTGTTTGGTTATTCTTTCTTCTCCTTGTTCTTTTATTTCACTTCCCTTGGTTGTTATTCTATCTCTACTTTTGTTTTTTCTTCCTTTCTTCTGTTTCTCTTCCTCACCTTTTCTTCTTGATATTTCTTTTTTACTTCTTGATTTTTCTTCACTGCTCTCTCGTCTCTCTCTCTTAAATTTCCACCTCTCTGTTTTTGTTTATTTATTTTTTGGGGGTGGTAATTTTTTTTTCTTTCTATTTACTCTCTTATCCCTCTATTTTCCTTTCTTTCATTTCTCTTTTTACTTACTATGTTCTTTTGTTGTTGCTGCCTGATTTTTCTTTTTTCTCCTTTATTATTTTCTTTTTTCACTGTTGTTTGCTTGCTTGTTTTACTTTGTGTGTATGTGTGCTTTCTCTTCTTGTCTATCCAATGGGAGATAGACACTGTGCCTTCTGTACAGGCCAGACACAACCACACCCTTTACAGCTCCACCCCCTTTGCAAGATCCAATATCAGCTTCTATAACACCTGATCAACATTTGACAGCAGCTAACACCAGTCAAATCACCTAAATTAAGCTGCACACACGGCAAATGGAGAACTGTGCTCAGACTGCCACTCTCTAATCACACCCACCTGGAGGTAGTTGATGAGAGCCCACGAGCACACCAAAGTACAATAATCAATTAGATACACACACAGAAAAACACCACAATGTCTTAGAAACAACAGACGATTTCAGTTCACATAAAGATAAAAGAATGGCTCAAACAGATGACCAAGTTGTAGAGCTAGAACATTTTCTGAGGAAAAAAAGGTAATGGAACTATTTGAGAAAGAATTCAAAAGAATGATATTTAAGTACCTTCAGTGAATTGACAGAAAGATTCAGGAAAGCAAGGAGAACATAGAAAACACTTTAGAAGAATTCAGGAAAACACAAGAACAAACACAAAATAAGTGAAAAATTTGAAACAATACAAAATCTGCAAAAAGAAATCCCGAAAATTAATGCTAAGATTTCAGAAATGGACAAAACATTAAAAATGCAGAAGAGTAGATTTGAATCATGGAAGATGAATCTCTTAATAATAGTATGTTAGAAGAACAATCAGAAATAAATGAAGAAAAAAATCCAAAGGAAACCTAATATTTATATGGAACATCATAAAGATGAATAGCTTATATATTATCAGAATTCCAGAACAGGAAGAGACAATAAAAAGCACAGAGAAAATTGTTGGAAAGAGTTATTGGAAGGAAACTTGCCTAACATCAAGAAAGACAAGACTATCAGCATTCAAGAAGTTGAATGAACCCCAAACAGGATGGACCTCTAAAGAAAATCACTAGGGCATATTGTAATCAAACTTTCAAAAATCAAGGAAAGCATCCCGAGAACAGCTTGGGAAAAATGAGGTAATCTACAAAGGAAAATCAGTACTCTGATTTCTCAGAAGAAACAATAAGAAGATCAAGGAAAAAAATATCAAATACAAATGGAAATTGAATAACATGGGGCTTCAAAGCTACTGAGTAATAGAAGAAATAAAAAAAAATTCCTTGAGCCAAGCAAGAATGAGAACACAATATAACAAAACCTTTGGGACTCAACAAAAGCAGTGCTCAGAGGGCAAATTATAGTAAGAGCATATATCCCAAAAGAAAAAAGAACCAAAAATCAACACTTCACCTCAACATCTCCAACAATTATAAAAAGAGCAGAAAAGTGAGCCTTCAACCACAAGAATAGAAAAATAATAAGGATTAGAACAGAAAGAACCGAAAATGAAAACAGAAAACAAAAGAAGATGCAATAAGACAGAAAGTTGATTCTTTGAAAGGATTAATAAAATTGACAAACCACTGGTAAATCTAACAAAAGAAAAAGAGAAAGTGCAAATAGCATGCATAGGAAATGATACAGGTGACATCAACAGAACCAGTGGACATAAGAAGGGTAATAATGGAGTACTAAGGAGCTCTGGTAGCGTAGTGGTTACGAATCGGGCTGTGAACCGGAAGGTCAGCAGTTCGAAACTACCAGCTGCTCCGCGGGAGAAAGATGAGGCGATCTGCTCCCGTAAAGATTTACAGCCTCGGAAACCCTATTCAGGGTCACTATGGGTCGAAACCGACTCGACGGCACTTAACAACAACAACAATGGAGCCCTGGTGTGGGTCTTTAGAATAAGCATTGGACTACTAACTACAGGGTCAGTATTTCAAACAAGGTCAGCATTTCAGTCGCTTCTTGGAAACCGGTACAGGGTCGCTATGAGTCGGAGTCAACTTGACAGCACTTAACAACAACAATAAATGGAATACTATGAAGAATTGTACTCTAACAAATTTGAAAATCTAGAAGAAATGGACAAATTTCTTTAAACACATGACCTACCTAAACTAACAGAATTAGAAAACTTGAACAGGCCTACAACAAGATAAGAAATTGATCAAGTCATTAAAAAACTCCCAACAAAGTAAGTCTGGACTCAGGTGGCTTTACTGGTAAATTCTACCAAACATTCAGAGAAGAATTGACACCAATTTTACTCCAACTATTCCAAAATATAGAAAAGGATTCACTTCATGAAGCAAGCAAATCATACCAAAACCAGGCAAAGGCATCACTAAAAAAGAAAATTATAGACCAATATCCCTCATGAACATAGATGCAAAAGTTCTCAACAAAATCCTAGACAATAGAATCTAACAACATAGCAAAAAAATAATATACCAGGACCAAGTGGGATTCATATCAGGTATGCAGGAATGGTTTAATATTAGAAAAACAACCAACATAATTAACCATATAAATAACACCAACCCAAAGAACCACATGATCATGTTGATTGATGCAGAAAAGCCATATGGCAAAATCCAACACCCATTCCTCATAAGAACACTCAACAAAATAGGACTAGAAGGGGAAATCCTCAGCATAATTAAGGGCATTTATACAAAACAACAGCCAACATCATTCTCAATGGATAGAAATGGAAAACATTCCCTTTGTGAACAAGAACTAGACAAGAATGTCCTGTATCACCACTCCTATTCAATATTGTGTGGTAAGTCTTGGCCAGAGCTATAGGGCAATAAAGGGAAACTAAAGGCATCCAAATTGGTGAAGAAGTAAAACTTTCTCTAATTGCAGGTGATATGATCTGATACTTAGAAAATCCCAAAGACTCAGCAAGAAAATTATTGGAATTCATTGAAAGATTCAGCAGATCAACATACAAAAGTCAGTTGGATTCCATTACACTAATAAACAGAGCTCTATAAAGGAAATCAGGAACATAATACCATTTACGGACGTGCACAAAAAATGAAATACTTAGAAATAAATCTAACCAGTAAAAGAAAAGACTTATACAAAGAAGACTACAAAACATTATTACAAGAAACCAAAAGAGACCTACAAAAATGGAAGAATATAAATATACTATGTTTGTGGATAAGAAGACTTAACATTGTGAAAATGGCAACACTAGCCAAAGCAATCTACAGATGATATAATGCAACCCCAATCCAGATTCCAACATCATTTTTTAAAGAGATGAAAACACTAATCACTAACTTTATATGGAAAGGAAAGAGACTCCAGATAAGCAAAGCATTACTGAAAAAGAAGAACAAAGTAGGAGGGCTCTCACTTCCTGATCTCAAAAACCTACTACACAGCCATAGTAGTCAAAACAACTTAGCGATGTTACAACAAAAGACACATAGATCAAAGGAACAGAATTGATAGCTCAGAAGTAAGTCCATCCACCTATGCTCAGATGATCTTTGCCAACGGGCTGATACCCCTTAAATGGGGAAGAGATAGTCTCTTCAACAAACAGTGCTGGCAAAACTGAAAAAACATTTAAAAAATAATGAAACAAGATCCATATCTTACACCATATTAAAAAATGAACCCAACACAGACTAAAGACCTACATGTAAAACATAGAATTATATAGATCATCAATGAAAAAATAGGAACAAAATTAGGGGCTCTAATACATGGCACACATACACTACCAAACATAATTTAAAACACACAAACAGCAGGAGGCAGAATAAGTGACTCCTAAAAATTGGACATTTACGTACATTAAAAGATTTCACCAAAAGAGTAGAAAGAGAACTCACAGACTGGGGAAAACGTTTGGGCAATGACATTTCAGACGAAACACTACTCTCTAAAATTTATAGAACACTTCAACATCTCAACAATAAGACAATAAATAGTTCAATTTATAAATAGGCAGAGGACTTGAATAGACACTTCATCTAAGAGGACACTCAGGCAACCAACAAATATATAAGGAAATGCTCATGATCACTAGCCATTAGAGAGATGCAAATGAAAACAACCAGATATCATCTTAACACAGTATTGACAGCAAAGTTTAAAAAATAAACAATAGAAAACAAATGCTGGCAGGAACGTGGAGAGACTGAACCCCTCCTACACAGCTGGTGAGACTGTAGAATGTTGCAACCACTCTGGAAAACAGTATTGTACTTTCTCAAAAATTTGGAAATAAAAATGCCACATGACCTAGCAATCCCTCTACTTGGTATATATCCTCAAGAAACAGGAGCTGTCACATGAATAGATATGTGCACACACATGTTTATTGCAGCACTCTTCACAATTGTAAAAGATGGAGACATCCTAATGCCGAACAACAGAAGAGTGGTTAAACAAACGTTGATACATACACATCATGGAATACTATACAAGGTTGAAGAATAATGATGAATATGTGATAACATGGATATTAGCCAATCACAAAAGGACAGATACTGTATGAGACACAATTGTAAAAAATGAAGAACAGATTTTCATGCTAAAAGAAATATTCTATGATGGTCACCTGGGATGGGAGTGAAGGGAGAATTATTCACTGGCTAGAGGTAAACGCATGTTAATTTAGATGACAGGAAAGGCAATATACTATAAGAGGGAGGTTGGCAGAAGAAAGATGGAGGTAGGGAAAAATATATGGAGGAATGTAAGAGTTCAAAGAAAGAGAGGCAAACTATTAACTGATGGTACATGGAGGGGATTTGTAATCATTAAAATGAAATAGATTTTTAAAAAATCTAACAGAAAATTAATATTCATTCTGCATGGAAAATGATAGAATTTAAAATTATTTTTTTAAACAACTCAGAAGAAGATAGAAAAATAACGATAGTATAGAGTAGGTATTATGAAGAGTGCAGAAATAAGTTGATAAATCCAATCCTAAAGAGCTCCATTGTAACATTAAATATTTGATATTATAAAGTCAAATATTGCTTAACTGTATTTAGTTGGATATGTTTTCCAAGCAATACAATACAAAAAAAAAAAAACATAAAAGAGAAAACAAACAAACAAACAAGTAAAAGAATGGAATCAGTATCTAATTTTGTTTCTTCTTGCCTCCTGTCTCCCAGCTAAAAAGGCCAACAAAGGTTATATAATTACCAAAGGTGGACTCTTGGGGTGCAAGAATATTATTCATGTCATTGGAGGAAATGATGTCAAAAAATCAATGACCTGTGTCTTGCAAGAGTGTGAAAGCCGGAAATATGAGTCCATATGCCTCCCAGCCATTGGAACAGGTTTGTAGCCTCTTTCCCTACTGCTTGCTGTGAGACAGGTGCCTCGATTAGGCATTGGAAATAGAAAGGTGATCCAGTCTGCAGGGCAAGTAAATGAACATCTGCAGTACAGTGTAACCATTGATAAAGTGAAGCTGTGTGGGTAGCCTCTTCTTTGTTGTTGTTAGTGTCGTTTAATTGGCTCTGACCCATAACAACCCTGGATAGGGTTTCTGTGAAGTGGCTGATGAGTTAAAACCGCCAACATTACAGTTCAAACCAACCTTGCAGTCCAGAGCTTATCCTACAGTGCCACACCAGGACTCCCTCTTTATTTAGCTTTAGTCTTTTATCTAAATCTTTATTATAACCTCCTAACTAGACCTGTGCTGCCTGCTGACATGCTTCCCCCACGCCACTCAAATTCATCTGTTGCCCTGGACATATTAGGGTACATATAGTATGCCTCTTTTACACAATGCCATCTGATAATTTCCCCCTCTTTTCTCTACCTTTCTATTAAACACCTGTTTGTCTCCGCCTATCACACTGTCTGTATCCTAAGTGCTGAGGCAATCACCTGCCTTTTGATGAAATGTTGTTATTAAGTGCCATTGAGTCGGTTCTGACCCATAGGGACCCTGTATAGGGTTTCCAAGGAGCGGCTGGTGAGCTTGAACCCCCGCTGACCTTGCAGTTCAAACTGACATTGCAGTCTTGCCCATTAACCCACAGAGCCACACCAGGACTCCTTGATGAAACATAGTAAATATTTATTGAGAATAAATGAATATATTTAAGCACTTTCATATAAATCCTGTATACCTGGGATTATTGTTGTTAAGTACCATTGAGTCAGTCCAGACTCAGAACAACCCTGTATAGGGTTTCTAAGGAGCGGCTGGTGTTTGAACCACCAACCTTGTGGTTCATATCGACCTTACAGTCCAGAGCTTTAGCCCCTAGTGCCACACCAGGACTCCATATACGTGGGTAACCGTGGCTTTGTAAAACTGGATTTTCCTCTTTCCTTGATCATATAATAAAAAAAAAGGTAGGACAAATCCTCTTGGTTAGTTTTATATGGGCACTTCACATAATTTCGTTTCCAGTAAAATGAAATCTGTAACAACGTCAATATTTTTTCTATTTTTCATGTTGTTCATAGGCAAGTCAAAGAGATCTATTCTCGTTTTCTGCAATAATGGTGGGTACTGTCAACAAGGATCATCCAAGTGAATCCTTAATCTACTCACCAGCTTGGCTAGGGGACTAGCGTGGTACTGTAGGATAAGCACTCGACTTGAAGGTCGATTTGAACCACAAAGTTGACGGTTCAAACACATCAGCCGCTTCTTGGAAACCCTATACAGGGTTGCTATGAGTTGGAACTTACTCAATGGCACTTAACAACAGCCTGTGACTTTGGCAGCTAGTAGTCATATACCACTGTCTTCCTTACTAGGAACTGGTTTTTCATGATCTATCAAGGAACTCTGGTAGCGTAGTGGTTACATGTTGGACTGCTAACTGAAAGGTCAGCAGTTCTAATCTACCAGCTGCTCTGTGGGAGAAATATGAGGCTTTCTGTGTCTATAAAGATTCATTGCCTCGGAAAATCTATACAGGGTTGCTATGAGTCAAAATTGAGTTGACGGCACTTAACAACAACAACAATCTAGGTAGTAAGGAGCCCTAGTGGCTCAGTGGAGTAAGCACTGAGATGCTAACTTCAAGGTCTACTTTAAACCCACCAGCCACTCCAGCCACTCCGAGGGAGAAAGATGAGGCTCCCGGCTCCCGTAAAGATTTATAGTCTCAGAAACACTCTGGGGGCATTTCTACATGATCCTGTAGATTTGCTATGAGTAGAAATGGACTCAACGACAGTGGGTTTGGTTTTGGTTGATTACCTAGGTAGTTGTTTACACAGCTTAAGAAAGAGCTTATATATAGAGCATGCTGAATACAGAAAAGGAGCAGTCAGGGTGACAATCTTGAAGCCTGCTGCTGCTGTTGCTGGTAGGTGCCATTGAGTCAATTTCTGCTCACAACAGAATGAAACACTGCCTGGCCCTTCCGCGTCCTCATAATCGTTGTCATGTTTAAGCCCGTTGCTGCTGCCATTGTATCAATCCATCTTGTTGGAGGTCTACTTTTTCATTGATCCTCCACTTTTCCAAGCATGATGTCCTTTTCCAGGTGCTGGGCCCTCCTAACAACAAGTACAAAGTATGAGTGACAAAGTCTGCCATCCTTGTGTCTAAGGAGCATTCTGACTATACTTTTTCCAAGACAGATTTGTTTATTCTTCTGGAAGTCCAGGATACTTTCAATATGCTTTACCAGCACCATAATTCAAATGCATCTATTCTTCTACAGTCTTCTTTATTCATTATCCAACTTTCACATGCATACGAGGCGATTGGAAATACCATGGTTTGGGTCAGGAGCACCTTAATTCTCAAAATGGCATCTTTGCTCTTTAACACTATAAAAAGGTCTTATGCAGCAGATTGGCCTAATGCAACATATCATTTGATTTCTTAACTGCTGCACCATGAACCTTGATTGTGGATCCAAGCAAAATCTTTTGCAATCCCTACTAAAGTCTTTGATCTTCATCAGTAAATATTTTAAATCCTCTTTGCTTCCAGCAAGCAGGGGTGTATGATTTGCATATCACAATTTATTAATGGGTCTTCCTCCAATCCTAATGCCACGTTTTTCTTCATATAATCCAGTTTATCAATTATTTCTCAGCATGCAGATTGAATTAGTATGGTGAAAGTAAACAACTCTGGAACACACTTTTTCTGATTTTAAACCATTCAGTGACCCCTGGTGTAGCACTGCAAGTTTATGTGCTGGATTGCAAGGTCGGTTTGAGTCACAAGGTCCGTGGTTCAGGCTCAACAGCCACCCCCTGGAAACCCTATAAAGGGTTGCTATGAGTCAGAACCAATTCAACAGTACTTAACAACAACAACAAGTGGCCCCTGTACTGTTATTTTTTTTTTCATTTAAAGCTACTCTTTATTGATTTTTAACAAACTCCATGAAGTATTTTATCCTTAGTTCCATATTAGGAATTAGGACTGTTGTTGTTGTGTGCCGTGGAGTCGGTCCCGACCCATAGCAACCCTGTACAGAGGCTGTTAATCTTTACAGGAGCAGAAAGCTTCATCTTTCTCCCGCAGAACAGCTGGTAGTTTCGAACTGCTGACCTTGCGGTTCACAGCTCAATTTGTAACCACTACACTACCAGAGCTCCTTAGGACTAGCCTTTAATAATTGGAAGATAGAATTCGTATGATTAAAGGAAAAAATGAATCTGAACCCCTTCATATAGCTAGATGTAGCAAGAAACAGTACTTGGGCACAAAGTAGATAAATTTGAATTTTTTTTTAAAGTAGGTTTCTGGGGAGGAAAGATGAGGTAGAGGTAGAGGAAGGAAGTCATTGGCACATTAAGCAAATGTTAGGGGCCATTATCAGAATGGATTCATTATTTCAAAGCAACTAACAAATGATGACGTTTCAGTTACAATGTTTACTGACCAGGAAATTTCCATGGCACCTAAACTTGTCATTTTAGAAAAAGGCAAATATCGATGAACAGAACAGTGCAGAAAGGTAAATGCCAGCTAGCGTAAGAATGGTGCATATAGATGGCCTTAATTCTGGAGTCCTGGAAGCTGGTAGGTGTTCATCCATCGCACGGCCATCACAACCGGCCAGAAATGTCTGAGGAAAGCAGTGCAGCCAACCATGCCAGCATTTACACAGGGAACACTTCTTGGGCAGTGGTGTCATGGGGCACAGGCCCACAGTTCTCGTTGCGAATATCATGCTTGCAGTTCCATCCATAGAAGTGAGGAGGGTAAGCACAGAAGGACCCAAGCATGCAGATTCCCCCAATTAGATAGCAGGTCTTGTTTAGCCGTTTACTGTCCTGGATGCCCACGAACGACACAAATTGCAAAGGTTGATGACGAATTGCAGGCTCCTCCGGGGACCAAATGTCATCTGCTGGTGCAGTTTCATGGTAGACCAAACCAACAACTAATCCCAGCTCTAGTGCTTTGGAAAAGGCCATGATGAAAATCATACTGGAAGAGAAGTACTCCATCTTCCTGCAGTCTATAGCCCTTTCTTTAACAATTCAAGTAGAAAAACGTTAGCATGGCTTTTTAATTGACATGGTAACTGCCCAAACACTCAAAGGCAAACATACATTTCCTGAAGTGAAAATGGGAATGTAGAAAAGAAATAAATATCCCAAATAAGAAATATAGTTTCCCCAGTTGTCCGAATGTCCAAGGAAACTCGATGCTAGTATCTCAACTCCAACAAATGCTTTGACCTTGATCCCAGGACTGGGCCTTCTGGGGGAACAAACACCCCCCTGAGGTGATGGGGAAGTCTCTCAGATTGGCCGGGGTGGGGTAGGCTGGAGGCCGAGACCCATTACAAAGCCCAGACCTTTCAGGCGCATACAGGTTCCTCATGAGCACAATTAAATATTCTGGAATACCTATTTTTCACAGTGTTACCCATAGTTTGCTATAATCCACACAGTAGAATGCCTTTGCATAGTCAATAATGCATAAGTAAACATCTTTCTGGTATTCTCTGCTTTTAGCCAAGATCCATCTAATGTCAGCAGTGATATCTCTCATTTCACACTCTCTTCTGAATTTACCTTGAATTTCTGGAAGCTCCCGGTCTTTGAATTATCTTCTGCAGAATTTTATTTGCATGTGATGTTCAGAATATTAGATGATTTCTTCATTCTGTTGGGTCACCTTTCTCTGGGATGGCCACAAATATGGATTTCTTATTATAGGTTCGTCAGGTAGCTGTCTTCCAAATTTCTTGGTATAAATGAGTGAGGGCCTCCAACACTGCATCAGTTTGCTGAAACATTTTGATTTGTATTCTGTCAATTCCTAGAATCTTACTTCTCACCAATGCTTTCAATGATGTTTGAACATCTTTCTTCAATATTATCAGTTCTTGATCATACTGTACCTTTTGAAACGATAGAACATTCACCAATTCTTTTTGTACAGTGATTTGGGAAATTCCTTCCATCTTCTTTTGATGTTTCCTGCATCGTTTAATATCTTGTCATTTGTTGTTGTTGTTAGGTGTCATCACGTTGGTACCAATTCATAGTGACCCTATGAACAACAGAACAAAATACTGCCCAATCCTGGGCCAATGTCACAACTATTGCTACATTTGAGCCCATTGATCCTGCCACTGTACTAATCTATTTAGTCCTAGATTCCTTTAGTATAACAATCCAGGGATTGATTTTTTTTCTTCAGTTCTTTCAACTTTGGAAATGCTGAGCATGTCCTTTCCTTTTGGTTTTCTAACTCCAGGTCTTTGTACATTTCATTATAATGCTTGCCTTTGTCTTCTTGATTTGTACTTCCCTTTGAACTTTTCTGGTCAGCTCTTTTACGTCATCATTTTTTCAATTATTTTAGCTTCTCTCCATTCATTGGCAAACTTCAGTCTTTTCTGACATCGATTTTGGTCTTTTTTGTCTTTTTAATGACCTTTTGCTTTCTTTCTGTATGATGGTCTTAATGTCATCCAACAGCTTCTCTGGTTTTCAGTCATTAATATCTCATGCATCAAATCTGTTCTTCAGATGATCTCTAAGTTCAGGTGGGATATGCTCAATGTCATATTTTGTCTCTCCTGGAATTATTTTCAACTTCAGCCTGAACTTGCATATAAGCAATTGATGGACTCTTCCACAGTTGGTCCCTGGTCTTGTTTTGGCTGATGATATTGAGCTTCTCCATCATCTCTTTCCATAGATGTAGTCAGTTTAATCGCTGTGCATTCCATCTGGTGAGGTCCACATGTATAGCCAACATTTATCATGTTGAAAAATGTATTTGCAATGAATAACTCATTGGTCTTGAAAAATTGTATTATTCAGTGTCCAACATTATTTCTGTCACCAAGACCATATTTTCCAAATACTGATCCTTCCTTCCTCTTTGTTTCCAACTTTCACATTTGAATCACCAGTAATTATCAATGCATCTTTATTGCATGTTTGATCAATTTCAGACTAAAGAAGTTGGTATAATTCTTCAATTTCATCATCACTGGCTTTAGTAGTTGAGGGATAAATTTGAATAGCAGTAGTATTAACTGGTCTTCCTTATAAAAGTGTATGGATATTATCCTATCCCAGATAGCACTGGACTCCAAGGTATATCTTGAAATGCTCTTTTTGATATTGAATGAGATACCATACCTTTTCAGTTTGTCACTTCCATCATAGTAAACCCTATGACTGTGTGATTCAAAAAGGCCACCAGTTCATTTCCCACTCTAATGTTTACAATATTGATCTATATGCATTACATTTCATTTTTAACAACTTCTAATTTTCCTAAATTCATACTTCATCCATTCCATGTTCTGATTCTTAATGGGTGTTTGCAGCTGTTTCTTCCCAATTTGAGTTTTGCCACTTTTACAGATGAAGGTCCCCCAAACTTTACTACATCTATGTCATTAGGGTCAACTCTACTTTGAGGGAGCAGTGCTTCCCCAGTCGTATTTTTGAGTGCCTTCCAACCTGAGGGGCTTATCTTCTGGTATCTTATCAGACAGTGTTTTGCTGCTATTCCTAAGGTTTCCAGCGGTTAACCATTCAGAAGTGGTCCATCTCCTTCTTCCTAGTCTGCCTTAGGCTGGAAGTTCCACTGAAACATGTCCACCATGAGTACCCCTGCTGGTATTTAAATACCAATGGTACAGCTTCCAACATCACAGCAACACAAAAGCTACCACTGTATGACAAACTGACAGACAGTTTTTAGGGAAGTCTGATAGATAACTAAAATCTCACAGGATATGGGAGGAAAGACTTAACCCAGAGGCTGTTGGATAACTTCTGTGCAAATAATTATAGATTATAATTTATAACGTAGAGCTTCTGGTCTCTTACAAAATTATTGTTGCTTCGTGCTGCCAAGTCAGTTCCAACTCATAGCAACCCTAGGCATAACAGAATGAAATACTCTCTGGTCCTACACCATCCTCACCATTGTTGTTATGTTTGAGCTCATTGTTGTTGCCACTGGGTCAATCCATTGCTTTGAGGGTTTTTCTTTTTTTCGCTGATCCCCTACAACACATAATGTCCTTTTCCAGGGACGGGTCCCTCTTAATATGCCCAAAGTAAGTGAGACAAAGTCTTGCTTTCCTTGCTTCCAAGTAGCATTCCAACTGTACTTCTTCCAAGGCAGATTTATTTGTTCTTCTGGCAAGCAATGAAACTGTTAATGTTCTTTGATAAAGCCATAATTCAAATGCATTAACTCTTGTCTACTCTTACTTACTCATTGTCCAGCTTTCACATGCATATGAGATGATTGAAAGTTTTATGAGTTGGGTCAAGTACACTTTAGTACTCAAAGTGACAACATAGCTCTTTAATGCTTTAAAGAGGTCTTTTGTAGCAGATTTTCCCAATGTAGTATGTTGTTTGATTTATTGACTTCTGCTTCTATGAGCATTGATTGTGGATCCAAGTAAAATGAAATCCTTGACAACTTCAGTCTTCTTCCTGTTTATCATGATGTTGTTTATTGGTCCAATTGTGAGGATTTTTTTCCTTTACATTGAGCTGTAGTCCATACTGAAGGCTATAATGATTAAATCTTCATTACCAAGGATTTCAAGTCCTCTTTCTTTCTGGCAACCAAGGTTGTGTTATCTACTTATTTCAAGTTGTTAATAAGCCTTCAAAATTAACTTAGTTTAAATCAGGGCCCCTAAGAATAAGGATACATGCATAAAATCAAATGATAACTGAGACAAAATACATTGTTTATCTTTTTAAAGAGAATGCTGTTACAACATACATTAATACCTTCTGATTTTTATGTTTTATTTTTTTTGTTTTTTAGTAGACTAGTGTGGCACTGTAGGATAAGCACTGGTTGGTGGTTCAAACCCAACCAGTGGCTCCTCAGAAACCCTAGAGAGGGCTGCTCTGAGTTGAAACCAACTCAATGGTGCTTAAAAATAACAAGTGAACTAAGAAGAAATACTGCTTGTACTCTGTACTAGGAAGGAGGACCTGGAACCAGTTAAGTGGAACAGATATGAATGTTAAACACCAGACAATTGGGTTTCAGGGCTCCTTGTTCATTCCTGGACTGTTACCCAAAACTCCCTATTACATCAAAAAGTGTTTTTGAGGTATTGCTAGAAAATCTGACAATGATGAAAGAGTTGGGTAATGGACATTTATTCTGTGAGAGTTGGAATCCCTCATTTACTCCTTAGCTTTTTCCAGCTAGGTTTTTTTTTTTTTTTTTTTTCTGGTTTTGCTTTGGGTCATTTCTTTTTTTTTCCCTAGGACGTGCCAATCAAGACCCAGATAAGGTTGCTAAAGCCATGATAGATGCCATTGAAGACTTTGTCCAGAAAGGATCAGTTCACTCTGTGAAGAAAGTTAAAGTTGTTATCTTTCTACCTCAAGTATTGGATGTGTTTTATACCAACATGAAAAAAAGAGAAGGGTCTCAGTCTTCTGCTAGCCCATCGATAATGTCTAAAATTGCATGTGAGTTGTTCATTTCTATGAAACCCATGTTAGTAATATTGGTGTTACATGTAAAATGCCTACTTTTCCTCTATTTTTTTTTTTTTTTTTTTTAGCATTTTTGGGTCTCTCACAGCAGCCTCCAAAAAAACAGACTCCTTTGGTTTTGGAAAAAAAAACTGTATCAGCAACTTTTCTGGTGTGTGGTGAAAATGAAAGAAATGTGGGAAACACTATCACTTGGCTACAGGATCTGATTAAAAAGGAACAGTTTACTTACAACAATGAAGATGAGAATATCAAAAACTTTGATGAAAAGGAATATCAGGAATTGAATAAGCTGCAGAAGAATTTAAATATTACCATTGCCCTGGATACTCGGAAGTCATTCATTGAAGTTAAGGGAATTAGCAGAGATGTTGTGAAAGCTACAAGTGCTATTGAGGAAATGATCAAGAGGGTTAGAGTGACCAAAGAACAGGCATCTCAGGCTGATTGTATCAGTGAATATATAGAATGGCAATATAGTGAAAACAACACTTTTTATTCTTTTGACAAAATAAGCAATATGCAACTGGAAAATGCAAAGAGAGCAAAACAAAAGACAGTTCAAGTCAAAATTCATGATCAGAACTGCACAGTGGATCTTCAGGCATGCACAGCTACCGATGCAAGAGGACGCAGTTTATCTATTCAGCGTCTTACAAAATCAGAAGGTGAGTTAAATTTCCATGCCCGTTGCCCATTACTTTACATCCACTTTTTGACTTTTTTGTACTACATCAAAATTTTACTCAAGTAGATGAAATTCAAGTAAGCCTAGGAGAATAAATTTTGAAACTTGGTCTCTGAGCTTAAGGAACTTGTATTATGGTTGTTTGATACCCAAGAGCCTAAGGATGACCGTTTTTATGGTAATGATAGCCAAGTCTTAAATTTGTCCCCATCTCTCTGGTTTACAAGCTTTCCAGAGTCAATTCTGCTGGAGAGGTAATAACTATTTCAGTTAGGAGCAAGAAAGGCGGTGGCCTTAAAAGAATAGTTTACCCATTGTCTTCTAGAAGAAAAAGGGAAGGATTAGAAACTCAAGAGGACACTCTCTGACTGATGACCCAGGAAATCACCTGTACCCTAAGCATAAGGCTCCGTGACACATACATGATTCTCTGAGTGGAAATCCTCCACAAGACAGGGATACCTGTCTTGTCTAAGCAGCCATTCTTGCCTTTGAAATCCATTGAAAACTAGTAAATTGGGTTTTGGTATACTCTATTAAACTCTTGTGACCTCAGTAAGAATTAATTGTTCAGATGCTGAGCAGTCCTGGGAAATAACAATCTAATATCCTGCTTATCAGAAGAGGGAACGGAGCTGCTACCATAACCTCTCAGGCACCCAACTCTTAAGGACACTATGAAGAACAATGAACAAATAGATTGTAGCCGCGAGTTTTGGCAGAAATTCATGGAATTGTACGAAGAACAATAAAACCCAAAAACCTACTGCCTTCAAGTCAATTCCTACTCCTAGTGACCCCCATAGGAAAGAGTATAGCTGCCCATTTGCGTTGTAAACCTTTATGGGAGCAGACAGCCTCATCCTTCTCCCACGGAGAGGCTGCTGGCTTTAACTGACCTTGTGATTAGCAGCACAATGTGTAACTCCCAGCGCTGCCAAGGTTCCTTAAAGAGAACAATTGTTGTTCAGTGCTATGAGTAAGCCACCCTGTACGGGTGTTCCGGTACCAAGAGTCGGTTCTGGTTCTGACTCATAACCACTCTGTATGGGGTTTCCAAAGAGCAGCTGGTGGGTTTGAAATTCCAACCTTGCACAATAACGACTATTTAAAACATTGTAGGGAAATAATTTGTTATATGATTAAGTTATGATAATTAGAGAACAAACAGAATATGCAGCCGTTCTCAAATCTTAGTATGATCAAAACTTGTTAGGATGCAGAAATTTAGGCTTCTTTCTCCAGAGATTCTGATTCACTAGATCTGTGGGCCTGGTTTTTTTAAGCAAACATTATTTTTGGCTCTGCCATGATTTGTCTGTTGTCTGTAATTTGGAAAACGTTCTCCTAGAAAGGTAAGGAACTTCTTCAACAAATAGAATTAGGACATTGTAACTCAAGAACACAAGAATCCCTGTTGGCATAGTGTGGGTTATGGGCTACTAGCCGAAAGGTCAGCAGTTCAAATCTACCAGCTGCGCCACAAGAGAAAGATGAGGCTTTCTGCTTTCTTAGAGATTTATAGCCTTGGAAAACCTTATCCAGGGTTACTATGAGTTAGAACCAACTCGACAGCATACTGCTGCCACTACCAAAGCAAGAACACAAATGATACTCACTTTTTCAAAGCATACCAGAAATGTGAAGTATGTAGCTGAGCCTTCCAGATTTGAAGGAATCCTCACATGTCTGTTTTGCAGTTGAGGTCCCTATGAACTGGAGTGATATGAAGCAGCAGTCTTCCTGTGTGGTGGAACTAAAGCCTTCTCATGCAGAATACATCCTGGTGGCAAACAAGTTCAATCAGACCTGTTCAACCTTCAAAATACAGAAGGTAAGTCTTCTGCTGAAATGGAGTCTCTTAAGTGTGGAGTTCTGGTGGGACACTATTAGATAAATACTGGACTGGTAACCGCACGCTCAGTGGTTCAAACCTACCAGTTGCTCTTTGGAAACCCTACACAGGGTTGCTATGTGATGAAACCAGCTCGACACCCCTAACCACAGCAATGGCGAAACTAAGTGATATGATGGTCCTGTACAAATAACATTTCCATTCACTTTCTATCACTTTTTTATCTAGAATTATAATTTTTAAATGATAATTAGATTTTAGATTCTACTTGTTTGTTGTTGTTGTTATGTGCCGTGGAGTCGGTTCTGACTCATAGCGACCCTGTACAAGGTTTCCGAGGCTGTAAATCTTTACAGGAGCAGAAAGCCTCATCTTTCTCCTGTGGAACAGCTGGTAGTTTCGAACTGCTGACCTTGCGGTTCACAGCCCAATTCGTAACCACTCCTTTTAGATTCTACTTATATCACTGTAAATTACTTGCATTAATATTCTTTTTTGAATTATATTTTGTTGTTGTTGAAAATATACACAGCAAAACAAACCCATCAAACCAGTTCTGTATATACATTCTTGATTTAATTACTAGTTCTATATACGCAACACTCATGGAAGCAGTAGTTAAGATATCAAATGACATATTGCCTTAGGCAAATCTGCTGCAAAAGACCTCTTTAAAGTGTTCAAAAGCAAAGAGATCAGTTTGAGGACTAAGGTGTGCCTGACCCAAGCGATTGTATTTTCAATAGCTTCATATATATGTGAAAGTTTGGACAATGAATAAGGAAGACTGTAGAAGAATCGATACATTTGAGTTATGGTGTTTGAGAAGAGTATGAAAAGTACCATGGGACAAACCAGAAGAGCAAACCATTTTCTCTTGAAAGAAGTGCAACCAGAGTGCTCCTTAGAAGCTAGAATAGCAAGACTTCATCTCCCATACTTCACACATGTTATTAGAAGGGATCAATGCCTGGAGAAGGATATCATGCTTGGTAAAGTGGAGGTTCAGTGAAAAAGATAAAGACCTCCAATAAGATAGGTTGACACAGTGGCAAAAACAATGGACTTAAATGTAGCAATAGTTGTGAGGATGGCATGAACCGGCCAGTGTTACTTTTGTTGTGAATAGGTCACCTATGAGTTGAAACTGACTCAAAGAAACTAACAACAATTCTGTGACATCGATTATATTCTGTGAGTTGTACAACCATTCTTACCCTCTTTTTTTGAGTTGTTCTTCCCCCATTAAATAAACTCACTACCTTCTTAGGTTCCTATCTAATCTTTCAAGTTACTATTGTCACTTGAACCCCATGTAGATCATTCCTAAAAGAGTATAATGTTCAAGACAGATCTTTTTTTAAACAAAACTATTATTTCATTGTAAGAAGACTTCAGGGGATATTTTGGTTTAAATTTTAAAGATGATCTCAGGGCAATAATTTCAGGGGTTCATCCAGAGCCCATTGCTCCAGAAAGCCTGAGTCCAGGAAATTTTGAAATTCTGCTCTTGCTCTCTCCCCCCCTTTTTTTTTAATTTGAAAAAAAAAAACAAAAGAAAAAACACTACAGAATTTATTAAGGAGCTCTGGTAGTGTAGTGGTTATGAATCGGGCTGCGAACCGGAAGGTCAACAGTTTGAAACTACCAGCTGCTCCGCGGGAGAAAGATGAGGTGATCTGCTCCCATAAAGATTTAGAGCCTCGGAAACCCTATTCAGGGTCACTATGGGTCAAAACCGACTCTACAGCACTTAACAACAACAACAACACAGAATTTATTGATATTGTGTGAAGTGCTTTTCTTATTAAAACAAATAGACAACAAAGTTGTCTATGATTGCTGACATTCAACACTCTTGGAATTGTGTCAAGAAGAATAAACAAGCAAATTCTCTGTGTACCAAACTCCCATATGGATCCCTGGCTCGAATGGATTTCTCAGATTTTGAAACTCTCGATAACTAATCAGCATCACAGTATTCTGGTATGAGTTAAAAATAAAACAATATATGAATGCCCTTTGCTGTGGTGGTAATGTTATTTTTTAATACTGCAACTCAGAACTTTAGTTTTTCTTCAGTTTTTTCAGCTTGAGAAATGTCGAGGATGTTTTCTTTTTCTAACTTCAATTCCAGGCACATTTCATTATAATACTTTACTTTGTCTTCTTGAGCCGCCCTTAGGAATCTTCTCTCTATTTCTTTTACTTTTTCATTTCTTCTATTCACTTTAGCTATTCTAAGTTCAAGAGCAAGTTTCACAGTCTCTTCTGATATCCATTTTGGTATTATGAAATGTGCAAAGACAGAGTCAGATCTATATCAGTGTCTCTTCCAAAGGAAGGTGATCCAGTAGATTTAAGCATGATGTATTTCTCCAGGAACTGATCCCTCCTGATAACATGTCCAAAGAATAAAAGACAAAGTCTTGCCATCCTTGCTTCTAAGGAACATTCTTGTTCTTCCCCTTTTTGATCAGTATTCTTTTATAGAATCTTTGGTATATGTTCAATAATGGCAGTCAGCCACCATTCAGCTCTTCTGGTCTCATGGTAAAGGAGGCAATTCTTTATGGATGCAATTAACCGAACACTTCAGATCATATACTTCTCCTATTCATTTTTTTAAGGTTTTTAATGTGGATTGAGTGAAAGTCCATAGAGCAGATCATCAGTTTTACATTCAACAAATCATACACCTTGTTTCATTACATTGATTATAATCCCCTCCATGTACCATCAGTTAACAGTATTTCTCTGTACTCACTTTAGTTCTTTAAAACAACAACAACAACACTCAGGCATGTATAATAATTTACACTCCCAAAGGGCATATTCTGAAAGTCAGCCTCCTGGCCACCAGCTCTTACTCCCTCTCTTCCCATGAATCTAGAGTCCTCAGCTGCTCCCCCTCTCTATGAACCCATCTCTGGTATTGCTGCTTCTCTGGATAAGGTCCCTCATTCTGCTTGTTCTCTTCTCCCTTAGTGGTCCTAGGGTCCTCTGTTTCTGGACTTAAGATTAACCATTCCTCTGTTTTTGTTACAAAACTTCTACCTTTACAATTATGACAGTAGCAATTTGTGATGATAACAATTATTCACTATCGAATCATACGAATCTTATCCCCATCTCTTTTCACCGGATCCATCTAGACAAGATGAAAACTATTCAGTGGGGACTCTATCTTCCCCTGTACACTCTTAAACTAAATTCCCTCTTGAAACTTTGTAAGCCAGTCATTTTGTGCCTCTATCACCCCCTCATTTTAGGTAGCCAATGTCTAAGTTGCCCATCCCTATCTACCCTGTGTACAGAGGGGATATGAAGATTCCTTCCCTCTCTGTTGGTATTTAGAGTTACTACTTCCATGAGTACAGGTCAGGTTTATCAAATTGTAGCTATTTACCCTTATTTCCTTTATCAAAAAAAAGAATTTTTTTTTAAAATCTTCTTCTAGTCGAGTGCTGATTATCAAACCATCAAGGCTAGGTCAAATGGGTATTGTCTGCAAGTTTGAGTGTTCTTGTGTATCTCCCCTCACTTCATATCAGGTGGATGCTTCACTCTCAGCTCTAGCCCTCTGTGGCTATGTCCTTGTCCATGGGCTCAGGTGTCCCTAGGTCTCACCACACGTTGGACCAACCAGCCCTTCCTCTTTTCTCTCTCATTTCCAGGTCAACGGGAGTCAATTGTCTGTGGTTGAACTCAGCCCATTTCTTCATTGCTGCTTTGCATCTTCTTCCACTCATCAGTAAACCAATGTGGTCACCAGAAAGCTTAGATGCTTGTTTGTGTGTTCCCTTTGAGTTTCAGTCTTAGAGTGGAGTTTGTCCTGAAGATCCTTGATTGCTTGTTTTGATGGCTTCCTGGCGAACAGTTTGTTTATTCTTGTAGTAGCCTGTCATGCTGACATTTTTGTTTTGGCTTTTTCCTGATGATCTTTCTTTGAAGATGCATCTTCTGTTGCTCTAGCTGTTCCAGGCTAGTCTGCTTGTCCTTTCTAGTGGGAATGTCTCATCTCATAAGGTTCTGGATGGGACTCAGGATTCCACCTAAGGTCCTATACTCTGAAAGGCTCTGCAAGAGGTCTATTTCACTAGGCAAGTTCTAAGATCTCTTTTAGGTATTCCAATTAGTTAGGCTGAAGACGGGCTTGCAAGTGTTCTGTAATCATGTTTCCCAACATTCCTTTCTATCCCACTCAAGTGTCTATATTATAATAGTAGGCAAGGGAAACCAATAATCATAAGACAGTCATGCACCTTGGTATTATTTCCCCTTTTCAAACTATGCCTAGATCCCCGTATCACAGAGCCCTGTTGTTCCAAGGTTGAGCATGCATCACTATTTACCTCTGTCCCACTTAGGCCATGCAAACCTGTCTCAGTGTTCCCCTATCTATCTTGTTCTTCCACCTCCTCCCCCTTCGTGTATTGCCTTCCCCAACACCCAACTAACCCCCCACCCCAACCCCACCATTATGTTACCTTATATTCCATTAACTCTTCCCTCCATTTAAGACAGTCTATTTTATCCTGTAATCTACCTGACCTTCTCACCCCCTGGATCTCTGTTCCTCTGTGTTTACCTTCTATCACATTGTAATTGTTTTGATCATAGACTGACCTCC
>NW_006408648.1:1345864-1385972 GCF_000296735.1 Chrysochloris asiatica
CATCTGTTTCTGTTTTTTGGGCATAATCAGGAATTATCTGTGGCCTTAATACTTAGATGGGTGTGTATTTTGGTATTTTTTATGCTTTCTGATTTCCTCCAGGTAGATGTGATCAGGAAATGGGCTTCCTTTTTCACTCTTCTTCCTGAGAAATTTCAAGATGCCACTATTGGTTATTATGATGTAACTCAGGATTTAATTTTCAGCGTATTTCCTTTTTAGTCTGCCTGTCCTACTCCACAACCCTTGTTCTTACCTTTTTCACAGTGATAAAACAGTTTAGGGCCGGCTGTGGCCCTTTTGTGCTGCTGTTTGGTTTTAAGTGGGAATGGTCCCTTTAAATTTTGAGGAGCTCTGTGTGCATGAGTAGTCAAACCCTCCAGGGGTGGGGGTGGGGTGTCCACCCGCTCAGGCACCCCCTTTAGTCACCAGAATGGAGGTGTGCAGCCACCTAGAGACCAATGAACAGATACAAAAAAAAAAAAAAAAAAAGAGTATCCACACCTTTATCTCTGCAGTTCTGTCAGGCATCTGTGGCTGCTCTGATTCTTCCCTGCTTGGTCTCACCCAAGATAGTGGCTCCATGAGCAGCTGAGCATCGTGGATTAGAAAGCACTGGATTTCTTGCTTCTGCTACAAATTCCCCTAGCTGTAAGCCTTCCAACCTTAAAAATATTCCTTTATATGTGGTTCAGAATTCTGGCAACATCCCCTAAGTCTGCTTTGTCTGGTATTCTGTGTTGTTGCTGATGGAGCTACTCACTGCACTTCTACCCGATCTGCCACCTTGTTTGTTCTCCTTCTCCTCCTATTCTTGACTCTCCTTCTTCCTCTGTTGCTTCAGGTGAATAGAAACCAATTGTCATGCCTTGGATAGTGACTTGCAAACATTTAAGGCTCCAGGCACTACACAACAACATGTTATTAGGCCAATTAACTGGGATGTCCCATGAAACCATGACCCTAAATATTCAAACAACAAAACCAAATCTCTTAGTTTTTTTGTCATTTGTACATAAATAGCCTTGGGGTTTGCTTTTTGTCATGATTATAAATATACCTATCACACAACTTTCTCCAGATTAATTTTTTACTTTTGTACAATTTATTAACAGCAGTTACAATAATTGGTTATGCCACCCTACCCTTAACATGATTTTTAGATCACTATTAGCCCCCTCTGTCGCATCTCTCCTGACCTTTGTAGCCACTAATAAAGCTTGATTTCTATACATTTTCCATTCTTGGTATTTTTTTTAATGTAAATGAAATCATACAATATTTGTCCTTTTCTAATTGACTTATTTCACTCACCATAATATCTTTAAGCCCATCCATATTGTTGCATGCATCAAGACTTCATTTATTCTACTGACTGAGTCATATTCCATTGTATGTATGTACCACATGTTACTTATCCCTTCATGTTTATGGGCATTTATATTGTTTCTACCTGTTGGTTATTGTGCATGGTGCTGCAATTCTCATTGGTGTACAAGTCCCTGAATCTCTGCTTTCAGATCTTTTGGCTATATATTTAGGAGTAGGATATTGTTGGGTCATATGGTAGTTCTAGTTTTAGTTTTTTGAGGCACCACCATAATGTTTTTCACAATGACTATACTATTTCCATTGCCACCAACAATGGTTAAGGGTTCCAATTTCCCCACATTTTTGCCATCATTGGTTATTTTCTGTGTTTGTGTGTGTGTATATCTTAGCCATCCTAGTTGAAGTGAAATGATATTTCTAATTGTGGTTTTGATTTGCAGTTCTCTGATGGCTAATGAAGCTGAGTGTTTTTTATGTTTGACTTGCAGAATGTACCCTTTGGTAGTGCAAATTATTATATATGCTTGGGTGTTTAAAAAAAAAAGCTAAAGTGAATAGAGAGAAATACTGTTATCTGATGGTACATGGAGAGATATAATCATTGTATAATTTGTTTAATGTAAAACTGATCATCTGCCATGAAAACTTTCACTCAATTCACAATAAAACTTTATATGTAATGCCAACACTCTTATTCTGTTACAATTGCTTTATCAACTTTCTTTTGGTTGCTTGTTGTTTGCATCTGATGTCTTTTTCTACCCCTTGTCTTTTATTCTGGTGTGGCGCTGTGGGTTAAGGCGCCAGACAGCAAAGCCGTTTGTACTGCAAGGTCGGCATTCAAGTTCACTAGCTGCTCCTTGGGAACCCTATACAGGGTCGCTGTGGGTCGGAATTGACTCGATGACACTTCATAACAACAACATTTAAGGAGCTCTGGTAGCGTAGTAATCGGGCTGCGAACCTCAAGGTCAGTAGTTAGAAACTACCAGTTGTTCCATGGGAGAAACATGAGGCATTCTGCTCCCGTAAAGATTTATAGCCTCAGAAACCTGTACAGGGTCGCTATGAGTCGGAACCGACTCCACGGCACATAACCACCACCACCACCATAGTCTATATTTGGAACCAAGTTATGGCGCTGAGGGTTAATGTGCCAGACTGCAAAGCCGTTTGAACTGCAAGGTCAGTGGTTCAAGCTCACCTGCTGCTCCTCAGAAACCCTATACAGGATCACGATGGGTCGGAACCAACTCGACGGCACTTATCAACAACAACATTGCCTATATTTAAGATGTGCCTCTAATGGAAGCTTATAGTTGAGTTTTGCTTTTTTTTCAATCTAGCATGACTAAATGAAATGATAATCTAAATCTTTTGATTGAAATAGTTTCTGTTTGCATTTAATGTATTTACTCATATGTTTGAATTTATTCTTGTTAAGTGCAGTTGAGTAGGTTCTGACTCATAGCAACCCTTATAGGGTTTCTGAGGAGCAGTTGGTGGGTTTGAACTGCCAACCTTTTGGTTCGCAGTCCAGTGCTGATCCTACAGTACCACACCATGAGTCCATATGTTTGAGTTTAGTTATATTACTTTTTGTTTTATATGTGTCATATCCATTTGTTCCCTTTTTTTGGATTAAGTATTTTTATTATTCAGTTTTCACCTCTACTAGATACTTGGTTGTACATTCTATTATAATTGTTTCATTGATTACTCTGGAGTTTACAACAGGCATCCTTGACTTAAGCTCTAATGTAAACTAGTACACTTATCATTTTCCATGGACTCCTGGTGTCGTACTGTAGGATCAGCACTGAACTGTCAACTACAAAGTTGGCAGTTCAAACCTACCAGCTGCTTCTTAGAAACCCTATAATGGGTCACATAGGTAATCAATTTAATTAATTTCTGGTTTACTATTTTGTGCTTCTTTCTTACATAAAAGGCAACATATTATGTACGTGTTCTATAACTTATCTTATAACAGATACTTAAGATTCTAAACATTATTTGCTCTCATCTGGTATATGTTTTAACGGGTTAAAAATCAAATTAACATTCTTCCCCAGGCCTGTTTTTTGAAAACCCTGAAACTCAAGATTCCTGAATACAGAAAGCTGCCATCTGGCACTGAATTTGCTTTTCTTTGTAAATTTTATTTATGATAAATAGTGGTCCTTTTCATTTTCTATATGTGGGCAAGGGTTCTTCTTGTTGACAGATACTTTTTGTAATTTGTAGATTGAAAGGATCCAGAATCTAGATCTCTGGAATTGCTACCAAGCAAAGAAAAAAACCATGGATGCCAAGAACAGTCAGACAAATAATGAGATGCTTCTCTTCCATGGGACAGATGAAGGCTCTGTGCCACATGTCAACCAGAAAGGCTTTAATCGCAGTTATGCTGGAAAGAACGGTAAGGATGTGAGCAGCCGCGCAAGTCCACACTGACTCAGGACTGACTGTGTGGACAGTATTCTGTTCCCTCAGGGGGTGGGTGACATGTTGTAGCCACAGCTTCAGGGTAGCATGCAGTTTTTTCTCAAAGGGTACGGACTGGCCTTCAGGGTAGAGGAACTGTTTGTTTAAAAATTTTTTTTAATTAAAAAAAAAAAAAAAGGTAGGAAAAAAAGGCATTAGAGAGAAAAATGGAACATTATTTTAACATTATCTTATATGTTGGGCCAACATGTTAAATTTTACAAGTTGAAATTGGTCAAATTGTCTTTTCTCTTCACAGCTGTGGCCTATGGAAAGGGAACGTATTTTGCTGTCAATGCTAATTATTCTGCCAATGACACTTACTCCAGACCAGGCAGTAATGGGATGAAGCACATGTACTATGTGCGAGTGCTGACTGGCATCTACACAGTTGGAAATAGTTCATTAATTGTGCCTCCTTCAAAGAACTCTCAAGACCCTACTGATCTGTATGACACCGTCACTGATAATACGCAGAATCCATCTTTATTTGTGGTGTTCTATGACTACCAGGCTTACCCAGAGTACCTCATTACTTTTACAAGATAAAGTTTTAGTTGCCTTCCCAAAAGATAGTGTTCATCTATACATATTTCATTCTAAAGTACGTTTTAGCTTGTTTTTAATCTCTGAACGGTTTTCTTCAAAACTCAAAGGATCCTTCTTTGTCACTGAAAGTAGCCTTTTCAGCTTTCCTCTCATAATATGGAGCGAACCTAGTCTGAGAGCAAATACATTGGAGAATTTAAATCAGGTAACTTAGTCAGAATTCTGTGATCACAACGGTAGACATTAAATTCTGTGTAAGAACAGGCTTGTATTTTCAGGAGAGAGAGAACAGCGTTCATCGTGCAGACAGAGAGAACAGCTGCGGGTTTGAGTGGCCACTGACACTATCATGCCAGAATGCCATATTGCTGTGGGGAGAACAACTTAGTGATGAGGGCTGCTGACTTCCCTGTGGGAGAAGTGGCATTGTCATGTTTTGATCTCTGGGCTGAGGACTGTGCTTGATAAACAATCGTTGTTAAGTTCCGAGTCGGTTCCAACTAACAGTGACCCTTTATAAGGTTTCCAAGGTTGTGCAGGAACAGAAAACAGCTTTCTCATACAGTGGCTAGTGGGCTCGAACCACCGACCCTGGGGCTTACATCCAGTGCTTATGGTACAGAGCCACTGCACTCCTCTGGTATACAGTGGATGCTTCAGAAATGTTTGATAAACCAGTTAAGAGTCGAAAAGCCTAGCTAAACTCTCACCCCAAATAGACACCATTTATCACCATCCTGAGTTATTGTTACTTTGCCTCAAATTGAACAAGTTCTGGAACAAAAAATTCCCTTCTTGAATCAGTCCATAACATTTTGACAGCTTATCCGGGCTCTGGGGTCACAGGGTGGTTTGTGCCCTCACAACTCCATCGGGAGATGTGATTTGGTGTGGTCCTGGTGACTTGTCTTGGGGAGCTGTGGCGTTCAGCAGCCCTGGCTCCAATGACAGAAGGTCCTTTTTAAATGTTGACCCAATGTTGACCTTGTGATCCAACTAGGACATGCATATGCATCAGTTTTGACATCCTAGTATGCATATATAAAGGCCAGTCCCACAGGGGTCCAAGGGGACCTCACTACCATCAAGAAGAGTCTGGAGTAGAGCATGTCCTTTGGACGTGAAGTTCATGTGATGAGAACTTTTTTGATCCAGAAGAGAGAACTGTAACACCAAAGCCTAGAGACAATAATTTGTCAGTCCACAGCGAGAGAAAGAGCTAGCGAGTGTCTTTGGACAAGCGGTTTGCCTGAGCAGTTAAAGACTTGTAACTTGGAGGGCAAAGGTCTCAGGTACCACATGCAGGGATAGATGACAGGTCAGATCTTGTGCAGAGGCCTTCCTTTAACGGGTGGAGCCAGATGCCTCCCAGCTAAAGAGCTAGAACACTTGCCTGTTAGGGTAGGGGCACATCCCTCTCCTTCCCACAGCTTGGTGGGAGCCACATGGCCCCTTGGGCAGTATGAGAACCACTAAGGACTGGGCTGGCAGGGGCACCTGCAGTGTGGTGTAGTCTGAGTAGAGGCAATGGTGATATGAACACAGTACCTGATCTGAAACATGGTGTCTGCCTGACAACACACGAATGTTGTTGTTAAGTGCGGTCGAGTCGGTTCTGACCCATAGCAACCCTGTATAGAGTTTCTGGGGAGTAGCAGGTGACCTTGAACTGCCAACCTTGCAGTTCAAAGAGCTTTGCGGACTGGAGCATTAGCCCAGTGTCCCCTTTTAGCATTTCCTTAGTATTGTTTACTGTTTGCTTTCTATAAATAAATACTGGCTTTCACTTTCCCAATACTGTGTGTCTCATGTGTCTGGCTTGATCACAGATGAAAGTAACACCTACAGCATGGTTGAGTCTAGCTCCTAGAAGTCTTGGAAGTTGGAGGCACAACCTGTCTGTCTACAAATGTGCAATGTGGATACAGGTGCTTTGACATACATTATTTATTCCTGCAAACAATCCTGTAAAGTGATTCCTAGTCTGCGGATGCCTAAAATTACCTTCAGATTAACAGAACCCCTGTGACATCAAACCCTTCGCTCTTCTCACTAGAACATATGTTGTTGTTGTTGTTGTCAGGTGCCATCGAGTCGGAACCGACTCATAGCGACCCCATGCACAGCAGAACGAAACAATGCTCGATCCTGGGCCAACCTCACCACCGCTGCCACCCCCGAGTCCATCAATGATGCCACCTGGCCAATCCATCTCGTTGGAGGTCTTCCTCTTTTTCTCTGACCCTCCACCCCACCCAGCATGACATCCTTCTCCAACGATTGTTTCCTCCGGACTACATGTCCAAAGTAGGAGAGACGAAGCTTAGCCATCCTGGCCTCCAAGGAGCACTCTGGCTGCACTTCTTCCAAAACAGATCTATTGGTTCTTTTGGCAGTCCATGGCACCCTCAGTATTCTCCTCCAACACCACAACTCAAAGGCATCAATTCTTCTACGATCCTCCTTATTCACTGTCCAGCTTTCGCATCCATATGAGGCTATTGAAAACACAATGGCCTGGGTCAGGCGCACCCTAGTCCTCAAGCTGACTAGAACATATGCCCTCTGTTAATGTTACCAATTCAGAAATATGTCAGACAACTGTGCTTTGTCTTTGACTTCCATTATCTCTTCACCCAAGCTGTGCAGCCCAAGTGGCCAGAGATGATCTTCACGTGGAGTCAGTGTGATAACAGGGTCACTTGAAGGATCAAGGTGTTTTTCCCTGACCCATGGGTACAAGTTGGGGTCTATCCAGTGAAGGAGGTTGAGGGGTCACAGTTATTGCTTCCTTATCAGATATGTTGAAATTTCTCTTATTGTTGGTTGCTTTTTAAGTGGATTGGCAAAGATTCCTTATGGTTTCAGAGTGGCTTTTCAACTCAGCATTGGCAATAAATACAAGAAATTAGAATTTAACAAGAGACTTGCTAATTTGCCTTTGTTCTCTGATGCTTTGATTTAACTCATGGCAAGAATGGACTGTACTTAAGTGTAATGATCCCATAAAAAAATATTATAGCTATCCTTCATCTAAAGAAATAGCTCATTTTCTTTCATTTTTGAATAAAAAAGCAGAAAAATGTCATTTAGTGGTAAACATTTTTCTCCTAGAGGGCAAATACAGGGAAGCATGATGAAATGGCACAATTGAAACATGGCAGCATCCACAGAAACTAAGCATTAATAATGTTCAGCTGAAAATGATAGGAAGGGCACCATATAGGTTTAGTTCAGTACAACTGAAGAGCAAATGGAGTTCTGTTAACTAACACTAGCCCACTTTTGAACCCATGATAGGTAGTGTTGACCTACCTAAGGGGCAGCAATTCGGAAACTCTTTATTCATTTAAATGACCTGTGATGTTTGTTGGCACTGCAAGTTCCTGTCCCATCTCAGAGGAATCTGATTTTGTAGTTCTAGAGTGATGCCCAGGAATCTGTATTTTTAACAAGCACCTCAATGATTCTGATTAATGAGTGTATTGTTATAAAGATGAATGTGGAGACTGGATTATATTCTATTATTTCTGATTAGGCCAGGGATTGGCGGACTTTTCCTGTAAACAGTGAATACTTTCTGCGTTGCAGGCCATTCATTCTCTGTCACTTCTCAACCTAGCCATTGTAACCCTAAAGTAGTCATAGACAATATGCAAACAAATGGGTGTGGTTGTCTCAATACACTTTTATTTCTGAAGACAGGCAGTAGGCCAGTCTGTGGACCTGGTTTAGGCAGATGGAGATTGGGGCTACATTAAATGGGAATGCGATGGAGGAGGAAATAACGAGCAGGCAGCCAATATGGCCAGACAATATGTGCATGAAAGAAGGTAACAAAGACTTTGAAATTTAATTTGAGGTGCTGTAGGATCAGTGTTGGACTTTGAACCACAAAGCCAGCAATTCAAATACACCAGCTGTGCCTCACAAACCCTATACAGGGTCTTTATGAGTTGAAACTGACTTGACAGCACTTAACAGTGCATTTACAAGGGAGTGCAGTGGTTTCATATGAAAAGCATCGGACTGGGAACCAGAGGGTCTGTGGTTCGAACCCGCCAGGTGCTCTGCAGGATTATGATGAGGCTTTCTGATTCTGCAAAGATTTAAAAAGCCTTGGAAACCCTGTGCAAGGTCGCTGCGAGTTGGACTGGAAGGCTCTTAACGATAACAACAATAGTACATCTTTATTTAAAAACCACACTAACTAAACAAATAGTTAAAAAAAACATTAAAAACATCTATTAGCATCACAAAGTTCTTCCTTGTATCAAAAGTTGAGCCACTATCCTGGTAACTTGTGGATTCACTAAACAGTCCAGCAAGTCATCTGTAGAAATGGATGTTTGAGGAGGGGCCATCGTACTATTTGAAGCAAACTGTTTGTTCACAGTTGCAGTCTCGCTTTTATACATCATTCGTGGCCTCTTTATACAATGTAATTTTCCAAAGCATTCATCATCTTTGGTGACAAAGTCTTTACTGTCACCTTCAAAAATACCTCCTATATCTGTGGATGGGTCTTTGGAACTTGGCATTACAGGAAGCAGGTTGGGGCCAAACACACTTGCTGTCTTTGGTTTTCCAGTTCCCACAGTTAAGTTCTGACAACGTGGATAGTTCACTTCCTCATGGTCGTGCACAGTGAATTTTTTCTTTATCGTGTGCTCTTCATTTGTTCCCACTGCTTGAATTTCAACTTCCTTAGATGTTCTGTAATGATCAAAAAGGGCCCCAACAGCTCCATTTAAGTACCGACAATTGATTTCATGGGATATCTCCTCAACCTAAGGACAAAAAAAGAGCCCTTTAGAATGGCTACATGCATATAGTTAAACCGGAAAACAAACCAATGTTTTACTGAGGAGAACTAAGTGCCACGATGAAGTAGCATACCTCAGTTGGGTTTAACCAAGCTTTGGTATTGTCTGGATCCTCTGCGGTTTTCAGGGCGCATACAAGCATGCGTGTGATTGCCTCTTCTACCCGGGCTTGGTGATCCTCTTCCTAAGTTGAGACAAAAACACATTTTTCCATTTGTCTCTTTGTCTCAGGGCTTAAAACAAAAGCAAAGCAAAACAAAAACTCGTGGCTATTGAATCAATTCCAACTCATGGCAACACCATGTGCTTCGAAGCAGAACTGTGCTCCAGAGTTTTCTTGGTTATAATTCTATACAAGTCTATCACCAGGCCTTTCTTCACAGTACTGCTGGGTGAATTAGAAAAGTCAATTAACCTTCTGGTTAGGAGCCGAGAGTAAACCACTTGTGCAACCCAGGGACCAAAACCAGAGAGTAGAGTCTCTCTTAATTGTGCCTTCTGTTCTTTCATTAATACAGTGGTGGTCGTGTGTCGTGGAGTCGGTTCAGTCTCATAATGACCCTGTATAGGGTTTCTGAGGTGGTAAATCTTAACAGGAGCAGAAAGTCTCATCTTTCTCCCACATAGTGACTGATAGTTTCAAACTGCTGACCTTGAGGCTTGACTCAGGCTTGTTGTTTAATTAACAAAGACTTTACTGCAGAAGGAGTGAATGTGATGCTGGAGGGACCACAGTTGTTATGACTCCACTATCACTGCCATCTAGTATATATTCAGTCAATGAGACTAAAGCCTTAAGTCTGAATCATCTTATGAAGTGTTGTTTTTCCAATCTTTGACATGTGTTTAAAGTTAAAACAAACAAACAAACAAAAAAAGCACTATATTCAGAGGAACAATTCCTAAAAGGTTTGATAAGCAAACTGTTTGAAGTCTGGGAAGAAAATGAAAATGAACATGCCTGGTTTTAAGAATGACATGACTAACCATTTTAACATGGTTTACTTAAGATACAATAATTATAAACCATAGATTTGGTGATAAATTACATTAAAACCAACAATTTATGTTCTTCTAAAGATACCATAAAAGGAAAAAAGTAGGCAGAAGGTAAGAACAAGAGTTTCAAAAAAGGACCAATTATGAACAATAAACATGAAAATATCCTTGACCCCATTAATAATCAGAGAAATGCAAATTGGGAAATGAAACTGACAAAAATTAGGTCTGATTAACACCAAGTAGTACAGAAATGTGTATTTATAGATAAAAAGTTTATACACTGATGGTAGGAATGAAAACTGATAGCTACAGTCACTTGGAAAATGTGTTGGCTTTTATCTTATAAAACTAAATTTTATATACTCTACAAACCAGCAATTCCATTCATTCATGTACATACAGATTGTTATTTAGTGCTGTTGAGTCAGTTCTGACTAATAGTGACCCTGTATAGGGTTTCTGGGAAGCACAAAATCCTCTAGAGAAACTTTTGTACACGTGTACTGGAAGATGTATACAATAATATTCTACTCATAATAGAAAAATGGAAACAAGACAATTATCCAGCAAACAGAACAATGGGCGAAAAATGTGTGGCTCATTAATAGAAGAGAATATTGTACCATAGTGAAAATGCACATGTGACAACACACATAAATCTTGGAAACAACACTAAATTCAAAAAGGAAAGCCCCATGGTGAGACACCATTAACCACTTAGTAAGTGCTGTTGAGTCAGCTCTGACTCACAGGGATCATGTACAGGGTTTCCAAGGTATGACTGGTGAGTTTGAACTGCCAACCTTGCTGTTCAAACCGACCTAATGGTCCAGTGCTTATCCTACAACTCCACACTTTGTTGTTAAGTGCCACTGAGTCAGTTCCGACCTAGTATAGGATTTCCAAGGAGCTCCTAGGTGGGTTTGAACTGCTGACCTATGGTTCAACCTGACCCTGTGGTCAAGCGCATTATCCCGCAGCACCACACCAAGACTAAGATGGCTACAATCAGACATATAAAAAGGAAGTGCTTCTGAAGATGAAAAGAAACGAAGTCAGCCCACTGCTGGTGGGAATGGAAACTGGAGCAGTTGCTCTGGAAAAGATTAAACAGCTATGAGATGACCCAATAATCCCACTCCTAACCATATATCCAAAAAGTTATAGACAAATGTTCACAGCAGCATTATTTGTACTGGCTAAAACGAAACAACTCAAATGTCCACCAACTGATGACTCAAATAAAATACAGTGAAAAACAAAGAAATGAAGTACTGCTACTTGCTACAACATAGATGAACCCTGAAAACATTATGCTAAATGAAAAGAATCACAAAAGACCACATATTGTAGGATTCCATTTATATGACATTTCCAGAATTGGCAGTGGGAGAAGTGCCGGGCTGTGCATCACAAATCTGGAGGTTAAATCCCATCTCACCATGGGAGAAAGATGAGGCAGTCTGCTCCCATAAAAGTTTACAGCTTCAGAAACCCTATGAGCAGCTCTATTCTGTTCTATAGGGTAGCTATGACTTGTAACACGGCTGTTGTTAAATGCTGTTGAGTCGGTTCCGACTCATAGAGACCCTGTATAGTTTTTGAGGAGAGGCTGGTGAGTTTGAACTACTGACTTGTGGTTCAAACTGACCATGCAGTTCCAGAGCATTACCCCACAGCACCACACCAAGACTCGAGTTGGAGAGTATTCAACGGCAAATAGTAGGCAAAGCTGTTATTTATTTTTTTTAAAGCAAATACTAGAAGACAACATTAACTATGATACTACTTGTATAAAACTAAAAATTAAGCACAAAACTACACAATATATTTTGTATATAAGTATATGCTGTTGTTGCTATTCAGTACAGTCAAATTGGTTCTTATTCATAGTGACCCTGTATAGGGTTTCCAAGGAGTGGTTGGTGGGTATGAACCATGGAACTTGTGGTTACTAGTCTGGTGCTTATTCTATAGCACTACACCAGGTTTCCATATATGTGATAGAGTGTTTTTGTTTTTTTCCTTAAGAGCGTGAGGATAGTGAAATGAGACATGCATGGTTGACCATTCATGGTGAGCATACCTCACGAGTGCTGTTGTCCCCTCTACACACCTTTCTATTGCTCGGCTGAAAAATGGGTCATGAGGGTGAGTTCAGTTCCAGAGCTGGAAGGTGGCTGAGGGCCACAGTCTCAGGTTCCTCCAGTCTGGTCTTTGTTTATAATTTTGAATTTTGTTCCACATTTTCTCCCACTCTACTGTGACCTTGTAATGTGATCCCTTTCAGAGCAGTTGGTAGACAGGCACCATCTAGTTCTTCTAGTTTCAGAGTCGTGGTGACTGATGCTCATGTGTTTCATTAGTCCACTGGACTAGTTGATTCCAAGCACCTTCAATTTTCTTCCCCCTTCTTTCTTTGGCACATGGAGAGACACTAGTTGCACCTAGATGCCAAAATGGCTGCAAAAATATATTGATAGGGAACTGCCAGAGGTTCAAGCCAGATTCCAATGAGGACATGGAACAAGGTATATCACTGTTGACGTTAGATGAATATTGGCTAAAGCAGAGAATATGAGAAAGATGTTCATCTGTGCTTTTATATTAACTACGCAACAGCTTTTGAATGTGTGGATCATGACAAGCTATGGACATCATTGTGGAAAATGAGTATTCCAGAACACTTAATTGTGATCATGAGGAACTTGTACTTAAACCAAGAGGCAGCTATAGAATAGACCAAGGGGGCACTGAATGCTTTAAAATTAGGACAGGTATGCACTAGGTTGTATTCTTTTACTATACTTATTCAATCTGTGTGCTAGGCAAACCTGAGAAATTGGATTATATGAAGAAGAATGTGCATCAGGATTGGATGAAGACTCCTTAACTACCTGCTATATACAAATGAGATAATCTTGCTTGTTGAAACTGAAGAGGACTTAAAATATTAATAAATACCAAAGACCACAGTCTTCAACGTTCATTGCATTGCACCTCAAGGTAAAGAAAACAAAAATATTCACCACAGGACCAATAAATAACATCAGGATAAATGGAGAAAAGATTGAAGTTGTCAAAGACTTCATTTAGCTCAACACTTATGGAAGTCAAGAAATCAAATGGCATATTGAATTAGGCAAATATGCACAAGACCTCTTTAAAGTGTTCAAGAGCAAAGATGTCAGTGTGAGGACTAAGGTACACCTGACCCAAATGTAGCCTCATGTGCATGTGAGAGATGGATATTGAATATAGAAGATGGTAGAAGAATTGATACATACGAGTTATGGGATTGGAGAAGAATATTAAAAGTACCATGGACTGTCAGAATAACAAGAAAATCTGTGTAGAAGAAGTACAGTCAGAATGCTCCTTGGAAGCCAACATGGCCAGACTTTGTCTCTCACACTTTGGACATATTATCAGAATGGGCCAGTCCCTGCAAAAAGACATCATTCTTGGTAAAGTGGAGGGTCAGTGAAAAGAGGAAGATCCCCTATTAGAAGGAATGACATAGTGACAGCAGCAATGGGTTCAAATGTAACAATGATTGTGAGGCTGGAGCTGTTGTGCATAGGGTCACTATGAGTCGGTACCAACTCGATGGCACGTAACAACAACCAATCCTTCTAGAAAATCTACAGAGACAACTAATAGATATATGAGAGGGCTTCAAATTTTATGGAAAAGATGGAATTAAAAGATTTTTCATTTGAATTTTCCCACAAGCTGTTTGAAGTCCCCCAGCATAACTAGCTTCTAAGAAAACCATGGTCAAGGTTTCCATGCCTCTAAAGTCACACAATTTCAAATGTTTCCATATGTTTGCCATAAAGTTTTCAATGGCTGGTTTTTCAGAAGTATATTGCCAAAGCTTTCTTCCAAGGCACTTCTGGGTGGACTCAAACTTCAACCCTTTCAGTTGCAGCCAAGCACATTAACTGTCTGCAGCACCCAGGGAGAGGGAGGCACATTAAAAAGGGGAGGTATCCCATAGGGGAGTGTAGAAGGGAAAGGAGAAAATGGTCAATGGTAGTATAATTTTGTAAATTTTTTATACTGTATGTTTTTGTTACGTGCCATCCAACCCATAGCATAGCGATCCTGAACAAAGTTTCCAAGGAACAGCTGCTGGGTTTGAACTGCCAACCTGGGGAGTTAGCAGTCCAGTGCTTATTCTACAGTGCCATATATATATTTGTTGTTGTGAAGTGCCCTTGAGTCGGTTTCAACCCATAGCGATCCTGTATAGGGTTTCCAAGGAGCAGCTGGAGAGCTTGAACCACCAACCTTGCAGTTCAAACGGCTTTGCAGTCTGATGCATTAGCCCACAGCGCCACACCAGGACTCCATATAGATAAAATACTATTAAAAGGTAAAATGTTATAAGCTAAAGCTATGTATTGCAAATCCTACAGGAACCATACACACACAAAAGATGCACAAATAGTAAGGCAATAGTGGAGATATAATAATATTATAAAAAAGAAAACGGGAAAAATAACAACAATAAATCTGTTAATTCAAAAGTAAGTGCAAGAGCAACAACAAAAAAAGAACAAAAAAGCAGACTGGATTTTTAGAAACCAAATAGCACGATGACAGATTTTAAACCCAAGTCAGAAGCAACTCCACAGTACTTAACAACAACATATCAATAATTACCTTAAATGTCAACCATCTAAATGCTCCAATTAAAAGGCAGAGGTGTTTTACATGGAATCAAAATGACAATATCAACTCAACAACTGTGACAGGAAGTTTATGTTAATGAGAGAGGAGCAACTCAGAGACAGAGGTTGAGAATGGTGTCACTGAATTGTACAAGCAGAAACTGGTGAGTTGGTGTTATGTTTATGTTTTGCTGTGTACACCCTTAAGAGCAATCACAACAAAAATATCCACAACAGATCCAGCCAAGTTCAACACAATTTTAACCACAATAGTCAAGGGAGAGGATCCTGTATGCCAACATCAGGGCATATGGTGCACCCCTAAGATAGTATGGTGGAATCCTGGTGTGGTGCTGTGGGTAGAGGCTCAGGATTGCAAAGTTGGTTTAAACCAAAAGGGTCACTATGGGTCAGAACTGATTCAGTGGCATTTAACAAGATAGTATGGTACATCACTAAGGACCCTATATCCAACCTAAGTGTCTACCAAAAGAGGAGGGAATACATAGATTGTTCTTGTTGTTGTTGTTAAGTGCTGTCGAGTCAATTCCAACCTATAGTGACCTTGTATAGGGTTGCCGAGGAGCAACTGGTAAGCTTGAACCGCCAACCTTGCAGTTCAAATGGCTTTGCAGTTTGGTGCATTAACCCACAGCGCCACACCAGAACTCCATACATAGATTACAGCACATCAAAACACAGTTGTACTGGAGCATTGCTTACAAAATATTCATCACCAAGTCTTATAAAAAGGCTTTCTATATCTCAAAGCAGGGATTGTACATATTAAAAACAATAAAAGTACCAGTTCAATCCATGAGTTTATACTGACAGTGACAGGATCAATGGATTCTACGTAATGCCACCAGTGTCTGGGAACAAACAGAACCTGAAACCAAACAAAAAAAAATGGTCAGTGCATTGTTAAATATAAGCAACAAAATATTTGTTAATTCACCAATTTTTACATGAACTTTTCAGTGACACTGATTAATATTGTTATGACAATTATCACTATCCTTTTCCAAATTATTCCACCACCATTAACAGAAACTCAGTGCTCTCCCCCATTTCCCTCCCACTCCTCATAACCACTAGCAAAGTTTGGTTTCAATCTATTTGCCTGATTCATGTAAATGATATCATACAGTATTTGTCCTTTTGTGACTGATGTATAGTGTTGCTATGAGGCAGAATCGACTCAATGGCAGTGGGCTATTTTACTTGGCATAATGCTTTCAGATTTCATCTATGTTGTGATATGTATCAGGTCTTCATCTTTCTTTCTGGCAGAGCAATATTCCATTGTATTTTGCAGTGCAATACGTTTCCTTATATGGGGCCTTTCTTGTCCTGAGTTTGTAGTTCTGCCAAGATTATCTGCTAGGCTACAATTCTGGAAAAAGGATTTGCTGATCTACTATGTAAATTCTGTTGTTAAGTGCTGTTGAGTCAGTTCTGACTCAAAGTGACTTTGTATAGGGTTTCTGAAAAATGGCTGTTGGGTTTGAACCAACAACATTTCTGTTAGTAGTCCAGTGCTTATCCTACACTGGTTCCACTATGTAAATTGTTGTTGATGTTAGGTGCCATTGAGTCGGTACAGACTCATAGCGATCTTATGCACAGCAGAATGAAACACTGCCCGATCCTGGGCCAACCTCACTACTGTTGCCACGCTCGAGTCCATCGATGCTGCCCCTTGGCCAATCCATTTTATTGGGGGGTTTTCCTCTTTTTCTCTGACCTTCCACCTTACCAAACATGATATCCTTCTCCAGTGACTGGTCCCTCCTGACAATATGTCTCAAATACGAGAGATGACGTTTGGCCATCTTGGCTTCCAAGGAGCACTCTGGCTGCACTTCTTCCAAAATGAATTTATTGGCTATTTTGGCAACCCAAGGAACTTTCGATATTCTCCTCCAACACCATAACTCAAAAGCATCAATTCTTCTACGGTCTTCCTTATTCACTGTTCAGCTTTCACATGCATATAAGGTTACTAGAAATATCATGGCTTGGGTCAGGCGAACCTTAGTCCTCAAGCTGACATCTTGCTCTTCAACACTTTAAAAATGTCTTGTGCAGCAGATGTGCCTATAGCAAAAAGTCATTAAGAAGACAAGAAAGAAGGAAAAGGTCAAAATGGATGTAAGAAGAGACACTGAAACTTGCTCTCCAGCACAGAGATGCTAAAGCAAATGGAAGAAATGAGGAGGTACAAGAGATGAACAGAAAGTTTCAAAGGTCAGCTCGAGAAGATAAAGCCAAATATTACAACAAAATATGCAAAGATCTGGAATCAGAAAACCAAAAAGGAAGAACGTGCTCAGCATTTCTCAAGCTAGGAGAACTGAAGAAAAAAAATTCAAGCCTCGACTTTTGTTACTGAGTCTCTGGGCAAATTATTGAATGATGAAGAAAGCATCAAGAGAAGATGGAAGGAATACACAGTCACTCTACCAAAAGGAAATGGTTGATGTTCAACCGTTTCAAGAGGTAGCATATGATCAAGAGCCAATGATCCTGAGGAAGGAAGTCCAAGGTGCATTGAAGGAATTGGCAAAGAACAAGGCACCAGGAATTGATGAATAAAAATTGAAATCTTTCAAGAAAGTGAGGCAGCATGGGAGGCACTCACTAGGTAAATAAGGAGTGTAAAAACACCCAACAGTAATGAATGATCTTTTGAGGAACTGGTCCATTACTATGCAAATTCAGTGACTGTGGTCTACCAAGAGGATTGGTCAGTTTTGCCATCCTGCTAGGCTTATAAGGGCCAATCCCACAAAGATTCTAGGGAACCTCACTACCATCAAGAGTCTGGAGCAGAGTGTGCCCACAGTCCCTGTGCTAAGAACCTCCTAGACACAAGAGAAAGAGAGAGCTGTAACAGTGAAGAGACCAAGAAATGTTGACAACCACAGTGGAGTCCTGAGGAAGAAAAATGGAGGCAGTAGCATGAGTGGGACCCAGGAGACTGGCAGTAGCCAAGGCGGAGAGAAGGCCCAGCAGTGAACATGACCAAGAACTGAGAGCTGTCTTAGTTGAAGCTGTCCTAAGTCAAGAACTGTATCCTGTCTCCTGAATTGTATCCTGCCTCTTAAGTTGTATCCTTTCTGTTACTGATCCTGATTTGTAGTCTATTACTTCACTAAGAAGCAGCTCTCGTAGTGTAGAAGTTACGAGTTGGCCTACTAATCTCATGGTCAGTAGTTCGAAACTACCAGTCGCATCTCAGGAGAAACACAGGGCTGTCTGCTCCTGTAAAGATTTACAGCCTCAGAAACCCTATGTAAGGTCGCTGTGAGTCAGAACCGACTCCACGGCACACCACCACCAGCACCACCACTGCTTCTCTAATAAATCACGTAACTGTGAGTACACGCCAAGTCCAGTGTAGCTACTGCAATGAATTACTGAACCCCACGAAGTAGAGAGTGCTGTGGAAGGTGGGGGGCAATGAATTATTGGACCCCACAAAGAAGTAGTGAGAGCCGTGAAGAGTGGTGGGGGAACATAACTGGCGTCAGAAGTGGTGAAAATGTTAAGTGGTAGACAATGGTGGCAAGTGGCCAGATGTCTGACCTCCACCTCTTAGGATCCAGCTTTATGCTGATTTTGATTCTCATTCCGTCTCTTGAATGTAAGGGTCTGGTGCTAAGAGGTTATGTATAAGGGAGCTTCAAAAAGTTGGTGGAAAAATGGAATGAGAAGATAATGGGCATTTAGGTTGTTTCCACCTTTTGGCTACAGTGAAGAGTGACGCAATGAACATTGGTACACAGGTTTCTGTTTGTGTTCTTGGATAGATAATAACTAGGACTGTGATTTCTGACCATGTTGTAGTTCTAGGTTCAGTTTTTTGAGGAACTATCAAACTGTTTTCCATAAGAGCTGTGCCACTTTGCATTCCCACTAGCAATGCCATCGTGTAGGTTCTGACTCATAGTAAACCTTGTATAGATAGGGTTTCTGAAGGATCTTGCTCCTGATCAACAAAATGGCATTGCAGCTGCCCCCAAGTGGTGCCAAATAAAGTCCCGCTTAAAAGCTCAGGTGTCCTAAAAACTTAAGTCTTTATCACACCATGAGAACGTCCCACCCCCTCACCCCATAGTTTCATGTTTCAAGAAAAACTCCATAATCCCACCCATTGGAAGCTTGCCAGAACTGTACCGGGGACCACACTGCCTTAAATACACCAGTCTATAAGGGACAGGTGGGCTCTTGGTCTCTATTGAGTTCCCCCTCCCAGGTTTACTCTCAATAAACTTGCCTGCTGTTGAAGCCAAGTTTCTCTCATCTCTTTCTTTCTTATTTCTTACAGTTTCCAAAGAGCAGTTGGTGGTTTGAACTACCCCTTGTGATTCCAAGTTTAGGGCTGATCCTATTGCGCCACACCAGGGGTTCCAATTTCTTTATATACTTGCCAACATCTGTTATTTTCCAGTTACATTTTTTCCCCCTTAATCTAAGTCACTCTGGTAGCGTAGTGGTTATGAATCGGGCTGCGAACCTTATGGTCAGCGGTTTGAAACTACCATCCGCTCCGCGGGAGAAAGATGAGGCTTTCTACTCCCATAAAGATTTACACCCTCGGAAACCCTGTACAGGGTCGCTATGGGTCAGAACTGACTCGACGGCACTTAACAACAACAATCTAAGTCATTCTAATAGGAATGAGGTGGTACCTCATTGTAGTTGTTTTGCATTTCATTAATGGAGTCCTGTTGTGGCACTATAGGAAAAGCACTGCACTGCTATCCACAAGGTTGGCAGTTCAAACCCACCAGCCACTCCTCAGATACTCTATACAGAGTAACTCTGAGTTGGAACTAGCTCAATGGCACTTACCAACAACAATGGTTAATGACATTGACTATCTTTTCATGGGATTGTTGGCCATTGGTAAGTCCTTTTTGGTGAATTGTCTGTTCAAGTCCTTTGCCCGTATCTTGATTGGTTGATTGTCTTCTTCTTATTAAGTTATAGACTTTTAAACTTTTAATGTCATATATGTATATATATATTAAAACCTTACAATGAATGTGAGTCCCCCAAATTTCTCCCAATCTGTATACTGTCTCTTCACTCTGTTGATTAAGTCCTTTGATGAACAGAAGTGTTCAATTTTTGTGAGATCCCAACGATCTATTTTGTCTTTTGTTGCTCATGCTTTTGGTGTCACATAATCCATTGTTAAAAATTAGTTTTCATACGCAGATCCCTATGTTTTCTTCTTGAATATTATGGTTTTAGTTATTACATTTAGGTCCTTGATCCCACTGAAATGGTTTTTGCATATGGTGAGATATGGTAAAAAAAGGAATACTTGTACAAATGAATTCACATCATATTACTGAAGAAAATAAGGAGAACAAACAACTCACAATTCTTATACTCTCTTTAAAAAATTATTAAGTTAGGACACTCTACGAAAGTGGGTCAAAAATTATCTGTACGCTGGCAGAGAATTTATTTTAACCAACTTTCCCTTATTAACAAATGTTTTAGGCTGAGGTGTGAGCCACAACTTCATGAGAGGTGAATCTTCATCCTCCAGGGACTATTTTCAGGGGACAAATAAGTGAAAGCCCATTGGAGCAAGATCGGGACAATAGGGAGGATGCTTTAACATCTTAAAACAAAGTTTTTGCAGAGTGCCAACAGTGTGGGTAGAGGTGTGTGGACATGCATTGTCATGCAAGAACACAGCACTCTTGGATAGGAGTCCTCTGTATTTCATCTAAAGCTTAGGCTTCAGCTCTTCAGTGAGCATCTCACTGTAATGAGCACTGCTGATGTTGAACCTTTTGTCCTGATGGTGTTCCAATACTGCCCCTTGAGAATCCCAGAAAACTGTAAGCATCAATTTTCTAGCAGATGGTTGACTTTTGAATTTTTCCTTTGTTGGTGATTGAGGATGTTTCCATTCTATACTCTGCCGTTAACTCTCAGGCTCGTAGTGATGAATCCATGTCTTGTCACTGGTAATGACTTTTTTTTTTTTAAAGAAACTTTCACCTTCCTTTGAGTATCAGTCCAGATTTTGTTTGTATATGCCCCAAAGCTTCTATTTATGCTCTTCTGTGAGCTGTTTTGGTATCCATCTCACACAAAGTTTCGAAACCCAAGTTCACGGATTATTTCATAGGTAGAGCCATTGCTGATTTGCAAATGATTTGCCACAAAATCCACTGTCACTTGCCTAGTCAACAGAATCATTTCACATGCATGCTCCATGTTGTCATCAGCTGTGGAAGTGGACAGGCATTTTAATATAAACTCAGTGTGGATAAATTTTGACTCACCCATGTAATAAGGATAGTCCCAGATTTTCTACTCTTTTTTTCCTGTGCCTACTCCATTTGTACCTAGATCTTAGTAAAGTATCCTGTGTGTGCTCTAATTTTACCTGCTTTCCAATGCTAAGCAGTTGTACATGTTCTGAGACAGGGTTTAGATAAAAACAGAGAGTACATTTTTGGTCCTCTCATAGTTTATCATCTAGCAAATGAGGAGATAATACATCATACAGAGAAAGGAGACATAATCTCACTGGTCAGTCAGAGGTATGACATTCAGTGCTAGAGAACTTCAGAAGTATGAACTATGTACCATGGAGGTTGGGGTAATCTGAACAGAGGAAGTATCATTTGAACCAGGAATGGGAGAAAAGTTAGACTGGGGAAAAAGAGGGAGCACATGCCAGGAAAAGTGACACAGAAAAAAGAGGCGAGGCTGTGTAAGGGACAGTAAGTGGTCTTACAACAACAGAAGGAGTAACAGGACATGATGTAGGAGAATTATGGGTTAGGGCCAGTGGAAGGCCCTGAATTAAAAATAAACCATCTGGATTTTATACTGCAGACATAGGTATCACTGAACAATTTTAAGTAGGGGGATTGCTAAAATAGCTGCATTAAGAGATAGTCTGGGAAGGATCGGAGATCTTGTAACAGTGCAATTCTAACGTTCAGATGTAAATGAGAGAAGGTAACAAAAGTTGAGAAGCAGAGTCAACAGCAATGAAATCTGTCCAGACTCTGTATGGGAATTGCTAGGGAAGGTTCAGTAGAGCAGAGACATATATGGCCCGAGCTTTTGAGCCTATCATTTAGGAGACTGGAAGCACCTGCTATGAATACAGTAGACTGGGTGGTGGAAGGAGAGGTCCCTTTAGGAGAATTGGGAACTAAAAAGGGCCACTGGGCTTAGTCCTTAGGGGTCATGAATGAGAGAGCCTGTATGTAGTGGAGGGGTAGGAGTTGTAAAAAACTGATGCAACAGACAGAATCATTGATTAAGTGTGGCTATTAAAGATGTTGTTGTTAAGTGCTGTCCAGTAAGTTCTGACTCACAGCAACACTACACAGGATTTCTGAGGCTGCAAATCTTTGCGGGAGCAGAAAGCTTCATCTCTCTCTCACAGAGAAGGTAGTGGACTTGAACCATCAATCTTGTGGTTCAGTGGCCAGTGCTTATCCTACAGAGCTACCACACTCCCCATTAAAGTCAGAAGTAAAATTAACTGGCAGCCACTTCACATCCCCTAGAATGACCATATGTGTAGTGTTAAGTAATAAGTATGTGCAGGATGTGGCGAAAGTAGAACTCAGATACTCCTAGTGGAACTGTGAAATGATGCAGCTGCTGTGGAAAACAATTTGGCAGTTACTGGAAAGGTTCAACACAGACTTCCCTTATAGGCTTGGACTATCATTACTAAGTCTATACCCAAAAGAAATGAAAACATAACTTCCCATAAAAACAAGTAAAAGAATGTTCACACAACATTATTTCTAACAGCTGAAAATTAGAAACCACTAAAACGTCCACCAACTATTGAATGGGTTAGCAAAATGTGATCTATCATAGAATAGAATATTGTTCAGACATAAAAAGGAATGAAATACTGAAACAAGCGACAACTTGGATGAACGTTGAAAACATTATGCTGAAAGAGGTCACAAAAGGCCTCATATTGTATGAATCAATTTATATAAAATGCCCAGAATCCATAATGGGGAATGGTTGCTATTAAATACCAGGCCTATTTGTGGGCAATACAATGTTCTAGAATTAGGTGGTAATGACGGTTGTACAACTAGAATCCAATAAAATGTACACTTTGAAGTAATAGATTTTATATGTGAATCATATTTCAATTAAAAAAATAAATTGGCAACTATATAAGATGACTTGGGTAAGTAAAAACTGTTCAAGTTGGCAGAGAATACACTTGAATGTGAAGGCAAAAGTAAGGGAAGAGTCAGTGAGAAAGAAGGGAGGGACATAAGAGAGGCAGAGGAGAACAATCAAGGGAATAGCTCTTAAAGAAGAGACTAAGGGAACCCTTCAAATTAATCAATTATCACAGAGGAAATGTCAATGTTTTAAGGGACATTTTCCTCACTGGGTAAAGCACTAAGTATAATAACTTTGGAAATGTTTGTCATTTACAAAAGCAAAATCCATTTATTCTTCAAAGCAAACCATTTCCACTTCATTCTACGCCTGCTGGTCTGATACCCAACCTTTGCTGAACAGATGCTAACTGTGACTAAGAGTTCCAGAGGTGCTCAAGTGCTCACACACATCTGGATACCTTATTTTATCCTGAATAAAAATGTCTTTGTCCATTCATTTTTGGTTTTCCTCCAAAGTTTATTCCCCACCTTAACCAACAGGAGGAGCTGTGTTCCCACTTTCTATCTGCTGTCCATGACCTGTGAAAACAGACACGTGTCTGAATCCTATAGTTGGGGAAGCTTTTTTCCAATAGCAGAGCAGAAGTAAAGGGGCTGGGTGAGGGACACAGGGCATAAAGATTTGAGAAATGATAGCTGAAGTACCTGTGACATGTCAGTAATGTTTAGAGACATCACCATTACCTGTCCTGGGTTCAGTGTAACCATATGTCTGTGAGCTTTCCGGAACTGAGGATAACGTTTTAAATCAGGATTGACAACACTGATCTTACTGAACACACTGGATTCTTCATAAGGGATTCTTGTTGGATAAAGGAAAGGAGTATCTTCAGGAGGAAAGAGTTGCCATCTTTTCCTGATTTAAAAAATGAGATATACGTTAGTACTCTGATTTTTAAACAAAACACTTAAGAAGGCAGTTGCTATGTTTGTTTTTACTTATTTCAATTCACAAAGGAATACAAGTACAGAAAGGCATCTTGGTGGTTAGGTGGATATGGTTATCTGTCTCACATCTGTGCTGGAATTCCCTCTGCGGATACCTGGTGGAAGGTGGAGGAACAACTAGTGGGCATCTCATGAATTCCTGAGGAGTCCCTTCCCTTGCTAAGGCAGGTTTCATACGTTAGATCATTCTCTCTTATCTCAAATCAAAATCTGGCTCTCCATAAATCCTGTCTGTCTCTGATTCTAGACCCAGAATAAGTGTCATCATTTCAAGTATCTGTATTCTTATCTTATCCAGGGTAACCACCCAGAGTGCTGGTAATCAAATAGTTTCCAGACTTCCCCTTGTTTGGGTTATACATTCTGTAAATTAAACATCTGTTAAGTTCGCCTGTTAAGGAAAAGCATCGGTAATGTCACGTAACTAAAAAGCAGTATAATATAGAAACTTTTTATAAAAAGAATATTGAACTTTTCTCAAAAACCAAATCTTCTGCTGTGGCATCCATTCCGACTCATGGTGACCCAACAGGACACAGGAGCACTACCCCAGAGGGGGTCCGAGGCTGTACATCTTTATAGGAGGAGCAGACAGCCTCATCTTCCTCTTGGGAGCAGCAGGTGTTTGTGAGGCCAATGCTTAACTTATTGCACCACCACGGCTTCCTGAAATGTCCTCGTCACTTAAATTTTCTTTTTTAACTGGAAGTCATAGAGCTCAACTCACAAAACACTAGATATATTCATATTCAAGCCAATGTTGTGTGTGCCCTTGAGCCAATTCCGACCCAAAGTGATCCTATAGACTAGAGTAGAATGGCACCATAGGTTTCCCAGACTGTAATGAATAAAACAAAAAACAACTTTAACACTTTAAAGATGCCTTTTGTAACAGATTTGCCCAATGCAATCTGTAATTTGATTTCTTGACTGCTGCTTCCATGAACATTGATTGTGGATCCACGTAAAATGAAATCTTGGACAACTTTAATCTCTCCTTCATTTATCAGGATGTTGTTTATTGGACCATTTGTACAGATTTTTGTTTTCTTTACACTGAGTTATAATCCATACTGAAAACTGTTATTATTATTATTTTTTTTACCTTTATAAACAAGTGCATCAGTCCTCTTCACTTTGCTTTCAGCAATCAAGGTGTCATTTACCTATTGCAGGTTGTTGATGAGTTTTCCTCCAATCCCAATGCTGCATTTTTTCATACAGTCCAGCTTTTCAAATGATTTGCTCAACATACTGATTGAATAAGTTCGGAGAAAAATACTACAACTCTAGAGCACACCTTTTCTGATTTTAAATTATTCAGTATCCCCTTGTTCTGTTGTAATAAATGCCTCTTGGCCCATGTACAGGTTTCTCATGAGCACAATGAAGTATCCTGGAATTCCCATTCTTCTCGATGCTCTCCAAAGTTTGTTATGATTCAGAGTCAAATGCATTTACATATTTAATGAAGCACAAGTTAACATCCTTCCTGGTATTCTCTCTCAGTCAAGATCCACTGATGTCAGCAATGATATCCCTTGTTCCATGTTCTCTTCTGAATCTGGCCTGAATTTTTGGCAGCTCTTTGTCGATATACTGCTACAACTGTTTTGAATTATCTTCCACAAAATTTTACTTGCATGCAATATTAATGATATTGTTCAATAATTTCCACATTCTATAGGGTCACCTTTCTTTGGATCTCTTCTAATTGGTTGGCCAAGTAGCTACCTTCCAAGTTTCTTGGCGTAGACTAGTAAGTACTTCCAGTGTGGCACCCATTTGTTGAAACATTTCAACTGGTATTCCATCAATTCCTGGAGGCTTGTTTTTTGTAATGCCTTCAGTGCAGTTTAGACGTCTTCCTTCAATTCTATCAGTTCTTATGTTTCCTCCTGAAATGGTTAGTTGCCGGCCAATTCTTTTTGGTACCCTGACTCTGCATAGTCCTTCCATCTTCTTCATACATTGTACCTTCCAATTATTAATGGAGGTGTGCAGCTGTTTCTTCTTATTTTGAGTCGTGAAGTAATGACTTCATGACTAGTATGCTAGTAAAAGAAGGTCCTCAAAGTTTTGCTCCACCAAGTCATTAATGTCAACTCTACTTTGAGGAGGCAGCTCTTTCCCAGCTCTATTCTGAGTGCCTTCCAACTTAAGGAGCTCATTTTCTAGCATATCAGACAACGTTTAGAGGCAATTCATCAGATTCTCAGTGGCTAATCCCTTAGAAGTGGCCTACCTTAGTTGGTTCTTCGTTTTGAAGTGCTGCTGAAAGTGTCCAACATGGGTGACTCTGTATTTGAAACACCAGTGGCATAACTTCCAGCATCACAGCAACACGAAAGCCAAGACAGTATAACAAACTGGCAGGGTCCTAACCACTGGTGGTTGTGTGCCATTGAGTCAGTTTTGACTCATAGTGATCCTGTGGAAGATTCCCGAGGCTGTAAGTCTGTATGGGAGCAGAAAGCCTCATCTTTCTGAGTGGCTGTTGGACTCAAACTGCTGACCTTCCAGGTGGCAGCCCAATGCTTAACTCACTCTACCACCAGGGCTCTGGGGGCAAGGGAGGAAGAAGAGTGAGAAAGTAAGAAAGAGAAATAGACTGACAGAAATGCCCAGCTAGGGAAGCAAAGCAGGTGAGAAAAGCAACCGAGTTTTTGAGAAAATCTTAAAATCCTCTAGCGACCCCTTGCAGTTGTATTGGGCCTATGATTTCCTTTCAGAAATGGGAACAACGTCCTGCTATTTTCAAACTAAGAAGTATACACTAAAGTTCTGGCTTGGAAACTGGAAGGTTTTGTAGGAATGATAAAATGCTTTACTTTTCAGAAATTCATTTTGGAACTGTAAGGCAGCCTATCCATTTACATAGCTTATCAGCTTCAAAATCAGTAACATTCAAAACTGTTAGTCTCATCTTAAAGCTTTAAGGACCAAGCTGCTGCATTCTACTAGACCTCAGCCTAGTTTGGGATGTTCATGATGTAAGCTAAGACTGTCAGGTGCCCTACCACGGCTTATTTGCAAGTGGAATTCACCTTGATAATTATCTTCAGATACATATCTTTCTAGTCATACTCCCAAAATACTGATCATCATAGAATGCTTAGAATGTCAGAGCTGGGAAGGCTCTTAGAGATTATCAATCTAATTTCATTTTCAAGAGAGGAAGAGACAAACTAGTGCTTGCCCAGTTTCACCCAGAGGGCTAGCAGGTAGTGGTGAAACCAGAACTAGGTCTCACATCTTCTGGGTTCTCTAGATCTGGGCTCCTTTCCTGCATTATTTCTGTTTCCCAAAAGGACAGGCACAATGATAACAGTCCCAAATAATCAGCTTTGCTTGACTTAAAACGTGAACTACATGTTTCCTTCTGCTAAGCAGAACGTCATGTCACCCTCAGGTTCCCTGCCTGGGAATCAAACTCCTCCATGCTCAGGCTCCAACCTGCCTTTCCAGCCCAATCCCTGTATCTGCAATGCTCAACTCACACAGCACAATAAACAGGGTCCTATTGTACATTCCATGTTTGACAGGGCTCTGTTCATGCAGGTCTCCCTGCCCTTCCCATCTCTGTCTTTTGAATGCTAAACTATCCTTGAAAGTCTAGCTCAAAAGATTGGGCAGTGCCTCTATAAAATCTCCCTTGGTCTCTAACAGGAACAAAATCTCATTAACCTTTCAGTTCCACAGCCCTGTGAAACCTTCAAGAACATGTGCATTCTGCCTCACAGCACAGCTATCTGTAGCCTTGCCTGAACTCTAGCTGTGAACCCTCTTAGGGTAGAGAAGGAGTCTTATTCATTCATCACTCATACACCTTTGTATCTACTGTAACACCTGGTACCTGCAGCACTGTTGTTGTTAAGTACCATAAGGTCAGTTCTGACTCTCAGCGACCCTGTGTAGGGTTTCTGAGGATCAGTTGGTAGGTTTGCACTGATAACCTTGAACTGATAACAGTCCTGTGCTGATCCTAAGCACCATACCAACTGTTGTTGTTAAGTGCCTTCGAGTCAGTTCTGACTCATAGCGATGCTATCTATACAGGGTTTCCCAGGAGCGGCTGTGAGTTTGAACTGCTGACAGTGCAGATCACCCGACCTTGCAATCCAGTGCATTAGGGTCTCAATAAATATTTACTGAATAATTATTTTATTATTCCAGAGCTAGAAAAGGCCAAAAACTATGCTCTATTGCAAAGTTAAAATAAAGCTCTACTTGTCCTAATGTGGTGCTGTGGGCTAATGCATCAGACTGCAAAGTTGTTTGAACTGCAAGGTCGGTGGTTCAAGCTCACCAGCTGCTCCTTGGAAACCCTATTCAGGGTCACTATGAGTAGGAATTGACTCGATGGCACTTAACAACAACAGTAACAATCTTATATCACAGAAAGAACTCAGGTTTTTCTTTTTTTTTTTTTTTTAGTGGTTTTCCAGCTCCAGTCAGGGCTCAAACCAGTTCATTCTGGTTCAATCCCTTATTTAGAATTTGCATTTCCACCCCAGATATATTGAATCAGAATCTACATTTTAATAAATCCTGTAATAATCAGGGAATCCTGGTGTGGCGCTGTAGGATAAGCACTCGACCAAAAGGTCAATTTGAACCTCAAGGTCAGGTTCAAAGCTGCTCCTCGAAAACCCTATGCACAATCGCTATGAGCGGGAACTGACTCGGCATTAACAACAACAATAAATAATAATAATCAGGGATCTTTTCAAATGTAGATTCTGATTCGGTATATTCACTGTTTCTCTGAGATCAACTCATAATCCATTCTGTGTCTAAAAAGTCACTTCTGATTTCCTTCTGTGCTGCCTTATAAATGCTCTGAAGGCCAGGAGCGGAGCCTGGGCACATGCAGCTCTGTGAGCAGATCCTTCTATTGGCCAAAATATACTCACATAACTCCTGTCAAAAACACTGCTTCACTTGGCCTTTCTATCTCTTATGGCCTATAGATTGTTGTTATTAAGTGCCTTGTACAGGGTTTCCAAGGATGCATTTGCAGGTGAAATGGCCATAAATAACATCTGGTCCAGCAGAGTTCACACCAGATTCTGGGCATCTATCTCCTCAGGGCAGGAGTGAAGCCGCTTCCTCTTAAATACCATTGCTCTGCTTTTATTTAAGTCAGAAGACCTTCAAAATACAAGTTCAAAAACTACCAATCTACATTAATATGTAAATGAGCTAAGCAGAGAACTGTCTACATGGACCCTGTATAGGGTTTCCGAGGAGCAGATGGTGAGCTTGAACTGCTGACCTTGCAGTTCAAACGGCTTTGCAGTCTGGCACATTAACCCACCGTGCCACACCAGGACTAATAATGCAAAATAGATATAACTGGACAGAATGGCTTCCAAAAAAGCAATGGAAATAATACTTTTATAAATATGTCTACATGGACTGGGAGTGAAATCTTGGGATTCAGGATCGGTGTTCTGACGGCAATCCTGATCAGAGCTGTGAGACGCCACTTAAACTTCCCCATCACTTTGTAAAGGTGGAAACAACCAGCAGTTAAAGAGCTTTGTTCTGACCATCAGGTAGGCTTACAGATAAGACTGAGATTAAACCTTGGGATCCTACCAGCCCAGCTCAGTGTGCAGTCCTGTGCAACACCCACCCACCCACTCACCCACACACATTACCTTCCTTGTACCTGGAATACCAAATTGCAACCATAGGAGTCCATATGACAGGGGGTATGGGCCCCCAGGGAACCAATCCACAATGTACTTTCTCGTCCATTTCTTCCAGGAAATCCAAAGTCAGACCATACCACATCCTGTTTTGAAAATAAAATTACAATCCACTAAGAACCAGTCAACTCTTCTGTATGGCAGTCTTGTGCATTTTCACTGGCATACCTGATTTTTGGTTCTTGCAGTATTCCTCTTACAGGAAATGCTACAATGGAAGAGGCTGGATTTCAGAGCTCCCCAAGAACTCTTGTTATCATTTGAATTACAGCTCTAGTAGTAGTCATTCTACAAATACTTCTGAGTAGACACTGAATGTGCCAAGGGTTTTTCTAGAGGCTTGTAATGACTCAGTGAACAAAACAGACAAAAATGCCTGCATGATAAAGCTCACATTTTAGTGGTTGCATTATTGTTGTGAAGTGCCGTCAAGTCGGTTATGACCCACAGCGACCCTGTATAGGGTTTCCGAGGAGCAGATGGTGAGCTTGAACTGCCGACCTTGCAGTTCAAACGGCTTTGCAGTCTGGCGCATTAACCCACCGTGCCATACCAGGACTAATAATGCAAAATAGATATAACTGGACAGAATGGCTTCCAAAAAAGCAACGGAAATAATACTTTTATAAATATGTCTAGTCACCATTTAGTTCACTGTTTTTATGATAAAACGTGTTTAGCAGCTTAACTTAGAAAGTCATAAAAGTTATCTTTCCTGTTGCTGCTGCTGCGTGCCTGCTAGTTGGTTCTGACTCACAGTGACCCTGTATAGGGTTTCTAAGGCCGTGACCCTTTATGGGAGCATGAAAGTCTCGTCTTTCTCCTGGGGAGCAAATCCAGGTGGATTTGAACTGCTGACCTTTCCATTAGCAGCCCAACGTATAACCCACCAATCACACTACCTGGCCTGTACAGTGCAGCTATCTCTTGGTATAAGTAATTTATGAAGTTTCTACACCTCAACGACTACATAAAAGATGCCTTTTCCTAAATCAGTGGAGTAATTGAAAATTATAGATGTCATCTCAGGGGACACCAGGGTCAACTGGCATAACATAGTCCACAAAGACAATGAATGCTCTACATCCTACTTTTCTGAGCAGTAAGTGAGATCTTAAAAGGTCATGGTAAGTCATCTAAGGGAAGGATGTACTGTTCTCTCCCTGTGCAGAGGAAAGGATATTGATCAAATTGGAGATGCTTCAAATAAATTAGTCCAGTAGACTAACAGAATACATGAGAATCAAACTCCAAAACCCTGAGACCAGAAGAACTAGATGGAGCCTGGCTACCACAACCAACTGAGAGAAAACGTAGAACAAAACTCAAAACTATGAAAAAGACCAGTTTACTGTTCAGAAAGAGACCAAAAGAACCCAAGACGATGGCCCTTGGTCACCTATTAGGTCTTTAACTGAGCTTACCCTTCATGGTTCAATTGCCAGCCAAGCAGTAGACAGGTATAGTGGGGGGAACAACACTAGTGAGGTATACACACCATGGAATGGTCAATCATTTTAGATCACAAGGTCAGCATTTACCTGAGGACAAAATTCTGAAGTGTTGAGAGAGAAGGGTGAATAGAAAGAAACAAGAATCACAGGGAGGAAGTGGGATAGCTGATATTACATGGAGGGGAATATAATCGTTGAAGTGCAAAGTATATGCTTTGTTTAATATAAAACTCATGATCTTCTCTGTAAACCTTCACTCAATTCACAATAAAGAGTTAAATAAATAAAAAAAACCCACAACTTCTAAAAAATCTAAAAATTATAAATGTCAGAGCCTCAGAATCTCCAGGTGGGGGTATCTTAGCACAACTTCACTGATAACTTAGTGTACTCCCAAAAGTCATGTATTCATGAGTGTAATAAATTTTAAAACAGAGACCGCGCACTGCTGCAGACTTGGATTCTCTTTATGACTGGTTTGATGGTCACATCAAGCCTAAGTCAATTATTGGAACTATCTTCTCTTTAATAGTCAACAATGACACTTGCAGCACAGGACAAGAGGGGCACATATGACCCCAATTCCATATGCTCAATTATTCATATGCTAGTGGTTACGAATCGGGCTGCTAACCTCAAGGTTGGCAGTTCGAAACTACCAGCCATTCCATGGGAGAAAGACGAGGCTTTCTGCTCCTGTAAAGATTTACAGCCTCAGAAACCCTGTGCAGGGTCACTATGAGTCGGAACCTACTCCATGGTACTTAACAACAACAAGAAGAAAAGAAAAGATAAAACAAAACAAAAAACACCTTGCCAGTGAGCGAGGCATGAAAGTTTTTGCTTTGCTGATGTTTTTAACTGTGAATTTTTCCTCTATTTTAATAAAGAAAAAAAATCAAAATAAAACCCAACTTACATGTGCCGAACATGGACCTAAATGCTGACACTTCTTTCATCAGTATCTACAAACTGTTTTCTATCTTTAGAGACAACCATTTTAACAGCTGTATTAAAAAAGAAAGATTTTGAAGAGCCATTTAGTAGATGCTTTTGAGGAAGATGAGGAAGAGCATTTTCGTTTATGAGTGATAAACTAGCTGGTCCGTGCACCTGACTAACTTCTGCTAGAGCAGGGGGAGCTTTGACAAGGTCAGTCCCACTGTCAATGCATATGGCTCAAGTGCAGCAGTTCCAGAAGATGGCAAACATCATGTCTCCTCAGGAGATAGCCTTAAGCTCCATGCAGACAGCTTACATCTGTATTCCCAGTGCCTAGCGTACTTTCTGGCTAAAGGTAAGTACTTCAAACATAAGCTTCTTGGGAGGGAAAGAAGATCTGTTGGCTTATCAGAGATAAATGGCTCAGATCAACAACATTTTTGAGCTTCTTCCATGGACCTGGTTTGATGCTAGGTGTTGGGCCTTACTCTTTAAATCTAGCAAGGAAGACAGATCTGTTAACAGACCATTTTAATTTAAAATGTCAAGGGTTCTGAAATAACCTGTGAGAGCTCTGAGAACATAGAAGGAGGATACACGGCCCAAGCAGAGAATTAGGGGAGAATTCAAATTCACCCGATTCTCACTGAATAATTCACCACACTTCAGTTTGAGGAATTTCACAAATGGCAGCTGAAAAGTTGTTGTTGTTGTTAAGTGCCATCCAGTTGTAGTGGTATAAAAAAGAAGATTTGCCCTAGCCAAGACAGATACACCTTGTGGGGAATCTCCTTAATGCCAAGGCCACCTCTCCTAAGAGAAATGCACATGTACACAAATTCCATGTATAGTTTCAGGGAGCTGATGGATGTTAGGTGGGAACTCTTGTGTTCTAGAGCCATGTTTCAGAAAGTCTCACATAAAAAACCTTTTTTCTACAGGGTAAAGAGTTACGGAACACTGGTGTGGTACTGACGGCTCAGCACTGGACTGCTTAGCCACAAGGTCAGCAGTTCAAACCCATCAGCCACTCTTGGAAACCCAACACAGGGTTGCTATGAGTTGAAACTGACTCGACGGTAAACAACAAGAAGGGGTTATTACTACGTGAGAAACTAAGGCTCTTATGACCTCTTCTCTGACAGAGTAGTGACTAATAAAAACTCAAAATTATTTTGAGAGGGATTACAACTGGGAGTAATCTACTGCCTAAAATCCAGCTGCAAATTGGTTGTGAAAGCCAAAGAAGAGTGGGAGAGGGAGGGCGTGAAGTGGCAGACAGTGAGTCATAGTAAATGGTCAGAGCATACCACTGAGTATAATTACTTTGACTTTTTCCACAGGCTTTTGAGAATTGATACTTTGTCAAGCGAGTTCAACTACTGAGATGAGTGAGGCCCAGGAGGAATCTGCCTGAGTCTTACTCACTAGCAACAGGTTCCGATGGTCTGGCTACATCACTTCATCCAGTACAGGTGGCTGCTCTCACTCACAGCCACTCACTGCAAGAGATGGAACAATCAACCCCCAGAAAATTCTATTCTACACTATTCCTGAGGAAAAACCAATCAAGCGTGTAGTGGCTGCCTACTACAAAACCAGTATCTGATTTTGTGTAACTTCCAGACTGTCTCAGATCTGCCTTCTAGGGATACAGAGAACAGTCTATTTTCTCTTCTGCTAAGAACTGCTGTCTCAGAAATTGTCATGTATTCTCCATTATTTATTTTTTAAACCTAAGCTCAGTAGCATTAATTTTTCCTTTCAGTAGCTCATCTCTCCACCTCTTTTACTTGGTCAGAAGAGCCCTAACAGCATGGTTGACAAACTGTAGCATGTGTAGTAGTACCCTGTGTATGGGACTGCTCTATCCCATGACCTGGACAAGCACACAATTAGCACTTCTTTATTTTTCAAAGCAAGAGAGCTAGACCATGGTTAACACTAGACTTGTCTACAGTCAATAAATCCTGGTATGATGCTGTAGGACACGCACAGGACGGCTAACTGCAGGTTGGCAGTTCAAATCCACTATCAACTCCTCAGAAACCTGATACAGGGTCACTATGAGTCTGAATTGACTCAATATCACACAACAACAACAATGTAGCCAATAAACAACAACAATGTAGCCAATAAAAGGGAGCACAATGCCTCTATAAGATAAGCACTAGACTGTGAACTACAATGTGGGCAATTTAAATTCACCAGTTGCTCTTTGTGAGAAAAAGGCGGCTTTCAGCTCCTGGAAAGATTTACAGCCTTGGAAATCCTATGAGTCAGAACCAACTCGATTGCACTTTAACAACAACATAGCCAATAAAAAAATCTACACCTTTTTCTTGTGGACTGTTCCCTAATCATTTCTCTTCAGCCTTGACTTAGAAATCAATTTTAGTAAACAGCCAGAGGATTCTGTATTTATCACACATAGTCAATATTGTTAGTTTCTGAGTGATATTTTATGTGTTTAAATCAACCGTTACACGTAACTCCCAAAACTATCTCCAGTCTAGACCTTTACTTTTGACTGAAAACAAGTTGCCTCCACTTACTTATTGAATCCTTACAGTGGAAGGAAGCTCTGACCCTCACATTTTAGATGTATTATCTGTTAGTCCTTATAAAAATTAAGTAGGTATCACATTCATCAACAAAAGGAATATGTCAAGATTTATCCTGAAGTACAATTCTGTCAGTGATAGGTTAATATCCACATGCCTAAAAGGAAGACCAGTTAATTAGACGATTATTCAACTTATGTACCAACCACTAATGCCAAAGATAGAGAAATGAATACTTTTTATCAACTTCTACAGTTTGAAATTGATCAAACATGCAATCAAGATGCATTAATAATCATTAGTGATTGGAATGCAAAAGTTAGAAACAAAGAAGGATCAGTAATTGGAAATAAAACCTTGCTGACAGAAATAATGCAGATCACAGATAACTTCTTTTCAATAGCATATATAGGGACTATACTTGTGAACCTTACCAAATGGAATACAGAGGAATCAAATAGACTATATTTATCGAAAGAGATGATGGAGAAGCTCATTATCATCATTGGAAGAAGGTTCAATATCATCTACTGATAGTAGAGCAAACCATCAATTGCGCATATGCAATTTCAACTGAAGCTGAAGAAAAAGAAAACTCCAAGAGAGTTCAAATATGACCTTGAGTATATTTCACCTGACTTTAGAGACCACCTTGAGAAAATATTTGATGAACTGAACAATTATGAATAAAGACCAGACACTTGTGGGATGACATCACTATCATCATATATGAAGAAAAGAAAAGATTTTGAAAAAGACAGGAAACAAAACACCAAAATGGATTTCAGAAGACTCTGAAATGTGCTCTTGAATGTAGAGAAGCTAAAGGGACTTAAAGAAATGACGAAATAAAAGAGCTGAACAGAAGATATCACAGAGTGGCTTGAGAAGACAAAGTATTGTAACAAAATATGCAAAAACTTATAGTTAGAAAACTTGGAATGTTTCAAGATGAAAATACTGAAGAAAAAATTCTAGCCTTGAGTTGCAATAGTGAAGGATTCTACAGGCAATGTTACAGGACTTGAATGATGCAGAAACACTTTTTTAAAAGATGAAATTGAATGGGAAAATTATCTGTTCTGTAAACTTTCACCCAATTCAAAACAAAAAGTAAAAAAACAAAAATGTGGAGGGAGGTTGGCACAAGAATGATGACGACACGGGAGAAATGACAGACTAAAGAGGGCAGAGGTAAATACTATTATATACACAACCCTAGAACAACAGTGTTCTGATTAGATACATGGACGTATAGACAGATTGAATGGGTATGGCAGGGATATTGGGAATATACCCACAATTATAAAAGGGTTTGAAAGAGGATGTCTGTATATGAGTATTTACCCTTGCTGCAAACACACCTATCAATATGAGGGAGCATGTTGTTGTTGTTAAGTGCTGTTGAGTAGGTTCCTACCCATAGCGACCCTGTCTAGGGTTTCCAAGTAGCAGCTGGTGAGCTTAAACTCACAGTACCAGGTATGTTGTTGTTGTTAAGTGCTGTTGAGTAGGTTCCTACCCATAGCGACCCTGTCTAGGGTTTCCAAGTAGCAGCTGGTGAGCTTAAACTCACCATAATTCTTTCTTTTTTCTTTACTCCCCTCCTTGCTATAAAACATCTACCTTTACATTTCCAACCCTCACAATCAGTCCTGATAACAATTATTCAATCAGCCCCGCCCAGACACATTGGATACTACTCACTGGAGATTCTACCTTCCTCCATGCCCTCTGGATCTAGGTTCCCTCTTGAAAGCTTGTAAGCCAGTCACTTCTTGCCTTTGTAGCCCCCCCCATTTTGGATAGCCAATGTCCAAGTTGCCCATCTCTGTCTACTCTGTGTATGGAGGGGGTGGGAATGATCCTTGCTGTAAAAATTTGTTCCCTCTTTTGAGCTACTGCATCCATAGGTGTAGGTCAAGTTCATCAAATTGTATCAGATTACTCTTTTTTTTTTTTTTTTCTCCCCTCTTCTATCTTCTTCTCTGGTAGCGTAGTGGTTACGAATCGGGCTGTGAACCGCAAGGTCAGCAGTTCGAAACTACCAGCGGCTCCACGGAAGAAAGAGGAGGCTTTCTACTCCCATAAAGATTTACAGCCTCAGAAACCCTGTTCAGGGTTGCTATGGGTCGGAACCGATTCGACGGCACTTAACAACAAAAATAACATCTTCTTCTGGTTGATCATCCAGTCACTGAAGTCAGGTCAAGTAGGTATTATCTGCATGTATGGGTGTTCTTGTGCATATGCCCTCTCTTCTTATCAGCTGGATGCTTCACTTTCTACTCTAGTCCTCTGTGTCTATGTCACTGACTCTGGTCCCAAGAGTCCCCAAGTCTTGCCACACTGCTGATCAACCAGGTCTCCACCCGGGTTCACAGGAGTCTATTGAAAATTGTAGGGCTTAGCTCGCCGCTTCATTGCTGTTTATCATCAGAGCGTGTCTTAGTCTTAGTCTTGAAAGGGGGTTTACACTGAGGCGACCTGACCACTTGCCTTGATGTCTCCTGGGCAAGCAACTTGCTTGTTCTTGTAGTAACAGTCGGTCTGCCTCTATTGTTTTGTATTTTTCCTTTAGGTCTTTCTTTCAAGAAGTATCTTCTGTTTTAACCATAATTCTTGTTGTTCAACAAACTGACCTTGCAGTCGAGTACATTAATCCAGCAGTACTCCATGATGGAGTATACAAGGGGTAAAATGATGAACACTTCTTAGATATAACCAAATACTTTGATAGAGGAGCCCTGGTGTGGCACTGTGGGCTAATGCCTACTATGTTCATTCCTCAATCAGAATTCTTGAATTCTATTATAACCTATGGGACCACTAGTTTATATGCAGTTGGATATTGTCCAAACGAATGTTATGTGGTACATAACTGTATTGAAACTCCAGAAATATAATTACTAAATTAAAGGAAGATTATATCTTGTGTTTTTACACCTTGACCAAGAGTTAACACCATTTTGCAAATGAAGACATTAACAGCATTAACACTCATAACATTTGGTAATACATACACCAAAATCATTCCACAGCGTTACTGTCTCATTCATATATTTGATAAGCTCATGAAAAAATGGAAAGAAAAGATGATGGATTTTTTCCACAAATTTTGGAAGCCACCTTGTATATATATTAATAGGCTACATGTGTGTATATATATTTACTTCTCTCTTATTTCAAAGTGATTTCAACATGTTAAATATAAAGCGAATCTAATTTCTGTATAAATCTATCCTCAGCTTGGATACCTAACAGTTTTTATTGGCTGGAACACTTATTACTCTGCTTTGCTTCTGGAATTTTTTTCTTGGGTGAATAGCACCTTGGTTATTCAGTCTAAACAGTTCTCTTACTTCAATATGTCTTCTAGTTTAGTCATTGAGCATTTACATATCAAATTATATGCTATTTTATCATAAATTACTTTCTTTTAAGTTCTCCCACCATTATAGCTATGGCATTTAAATGATTTTTTAAAAAATTAAATGCATAAGTAGTTATTGTTGTTGTTAAGTGCCGTCGAGTTGGTTCCAACTTATAGCGACCCTGTTAAGGGTTTCTGAGGAGCAGCTGGTGGATTTGAACAGCCGACCTTCTGTTTTGCAGTCCAGTGGTGATCCTACAGCACTACACCAAAAGTCCTATCAGTTGCAAAATACATTTCAAAATTATAAAGGGAAAGCAGAGTCTAAGATGAGAATTATGGCTACAGCATATACAGAACAACAAGAATTATGGCTATAACATATATACTGGCTGCTAACATGCAATGTGGAGTTAGTGTGGCACTGTATTAAACCGTAAAGTCAGTTTAAACCACAAAATCCACAGTTCACACTCACCAGTCGCTCCTCAGAAACCCTATACAGAGTTGCTATGAGTTGGAACTGACTAAATGGCACTTAACAACAACAACATGCAACATGTTAATCAAGAAGAGAGAATCAAAAAAGCACAAAACACAAAAGAAAGACTTACCAAGTCTGTGTGTTTAAAACACAAATGGAATCGTCAAGAACTTTACAGGCTAGTTGAAAACAGCAACATGAAATAACAACATAAATAATCAAAATGAGTGTCATAAGGCAGTTTCTTTTACTATCATACACTGTACATAAAAGTAAAGAGGTTAGAATGTCTGAAATTTGCCCTTTCCTGTCTTGGTCCCTCAACAAGGAACCAAAGTTCTAGTAGTTAATACAGCTTGGTACAAGATGACACAGGTAAGAATAACTGATGACTAACAGAATAACAGAACATGATCCCCAGACTTTAGCTCTACATTTTAACTTCCACACTCATCTATTCCTTGTCAGAAATTAATCAGTTATGAGATTAGGGAAATTTGGACTTTGTTCCTTTTCCTTGCTTTGCTTCAAGAAGAAGTATAGCAGCAGATTCCCAACCTATAACTTAGTCACTCAGTACAATGACCTTCAGTTCATCTTGTCACAGAACCTTCCCGGGCATCTGTCAGCACTAGGCTGTCTGAGAACTGCTTTTCCCTTGGACGACTTCAGAAGCCTCCCTGTCCTACTGGAAAAAGCACTCTTAGTCATGCGTTAGGCATGGCCTCAGGATGATAGGACAGAGTTTCATCCTTGGAACTGTCCTCTAGTTCTGCAATTTCTCCAGTCTCTGTATTTGTTGCACACACAGATGCTAGAACAACTGTACTTTCTTGTTAAAATGGAATTTTTCATATGTTTCCAAGAGCAGAGTGTAGCAGAAACTGCTGGGGACCTACCCAATAGACAGTCTCTTCCTCTTTCTTAATATCTATCCCCTAGCTTTATCCAGAGAGATAATGTGCCCAAGCAAAAGTTATCATTTTCCAGTCTCCTTGGCAGCCGTGGGGCCAAACTCTTAATTACTGAGCAGAGTGGTTGGGTGTGAGATTTCTGGGAAAGTTTCTTAAAAGCAAGACAGGGAGCGGGAGTACCCTTTGGTTCTTTTAGCTTTCTGGAATATACCTGTGATGGTTATCTTGGAACCTGAGACAGCCTTGAGGATGAAAGTCATACACCAAGAATGTTAAGAGCAGAAAAACAGGATGAACCTGGGATTTTCAGTATGACAGAGTCTCTAAATAACAAAATACATGCTATTTTACAATAAACTACTTCCTTTTAAAATTCTCCCTACTATGCTGTTGTTGTCGGTGCCATCGAGTCAGAACTGACTCATAACGACCCCATGCACAGCAGAACGAAACAATGTCCGATCCTGGGCCAACCTTACTACCGCCACCACACTTGACGCCATCAATGATGCCACCTGGCTGTTCCATCTCATTATGGGTCTTCCTCTTTTTCTCTGACCCTCCACCTTACCCAGCATGACATCCTTCTCCAGCGACTGTTCTCTCCGGACAATGTGTCCA
>NW_006408648.1:1388671-1399704 GCF_000296735.1 Chrysochloris asiatica
TAGAGTTTTCAGTGACTAGCAATTCGGAAGTAGTTTGTCACTCTTTCTTCCTAGTCTGTCTTTGTTTGGAAGCTCATCTGAAACCTGTCCACCATGGGTGACCCTGCTGGTTATTTAAAATACTGGTGGCATAGCCGTCAGAATCACAGCAATTCAAACCACCACAGCACGACAGACAGACACAACCGCCACTCCCTTGTACACCACCACCATATTGCAGCTAGGGCATTTTAATGATTCTTAAAAAAATTAAATGTGTAGGTAGTTATATCAGCTGCAAATTACATTTCAAAATTAACTTTTCTTACGTGAGGGAAAAAATAAATCACCCTTCTGTGTTTAGTAAGGTACTTTTTCCTGCAACCAATTTAAGTCTGTTATAGGATGTTAAGCCCACTGTTATTGTTAAGTGGCATCCAGTCAGTTCTGACTCATAGTGACCCTGTATAGGGTTTCTAACAAGTGGCACTTGAGTTTGAACCAACGACCTCGTGGTTCAAACTGACCTTATAGTCCTGTGCATTATCCCACAGTGTCACACCAGGATGTTAAACCCATGGGGCCCTGTATTTCCTCAATAATCTCATTTTGTCAGTTTTTGTCCCAGGCTTACACCTAGTCTAGTCCTAAAATCGTATATAATACTAAATTAATCAGTATTTAAGACTGTTTTTCCTTAGAAAACAATCACCTCAGATTGCTCAATGGTTAAGGTGCTTGGCTGCTAACCAGGACATCAGACAAGTTGGTGGTTAGAACCCACAAGTATATAGCAGTCTGCTTGGAAACCCTATGAAGTACTTCTACTCTACCGTTAGAGTCAGAATCACCGCGATAGTTACTGGTAACAGAAAGAGAAAAGCAGTAGTTATTGGTCTATCCATACCATCTGAATAAACACTCAAATTCTTTCACTCCAACTTGCCTCATCAGAAAGCATCCCTAGCCTTTAATCATTACCAAATCACTTGCCTCAATTTCAACACACTCTCTTAACTATGTATTAAGTCCAAGGCAGGTTAGAACTAATCTTCATTTCTTGCATCCTGAGATTCTGTGTTATGGTGACTTAAGAAGGCTTTTCATTCTCAGTAGCCAATATGATTCACAGCATAAAATGGAATCTATTTGGAAACCAATCTTGGGACAAAATTCCTTTTGTTGTATGCTGATTTGTAATGGCTTCAATTAAAATGATACTTACTGATAACTGTAAAGGATAAAACCTGACATTCTCACCTAGAGCCATATATAAAGAAATTTTATAATATACTGTCATAAATTCCCTATATTCTTGGGAATCCGAGACAATGAATGCTTATTCATTAATGATATGATGTATAAATAAAAAATGAAACTTCTATTTGCCATACATGAAAATCAATTAAGTGTCATAAATCACAATTTTAGGCTACATAATGCTTTCCAATCACATCAGTTTATTTGTTGTTGTGATCAAGTCGGTTCTGACTCATAACAACCCTGGATAAGGTCTCTGAAGAGCAACTGGTGGTTTGAACTGCCAACCTTGTGGTTAGCAGTCCAGTGCTTATCTTGAACTACTAACCACAAGGTTGGCAGTTCAAACGCATCAGCTTCTCCTCGGGAACCCAAAGTCACTATGATTTAGAATAGACTCAAAGGCACTTAACAACAATAATCTTTATATAATCAGACTGCCAAATCTTTCTCCCATGAAGCAGATGATGAGCTAGAACCAACAAACTTTGATTTAGCAGCTGAGTACTTAACCCATGGTACCACCAGGGCTCCATATAATTAACAATATATATTTAAAGTGACAGACTGAGCCATTTAAAAGAAATATGTAAATAACTAAGAAATCATGGCCACAAACAAGACAGCAAACATTTAATCAATCATGTCTAAAAGTTTCCCCATCGATCCCAGCACGCTTAGTCTCAGACAACCACTGATCTATTTTCTCTCATTATAGATTAGCTTACAAGTTCTAAAATTTTATATACATGGAGTCATATACTACTTATTTCTTTCACATGCTGACACTAATCAAAGACAAAGAAAGCAATGCATACTTCAGACTAAGCAGACTGTAGAACAAGGAGTATTACCTGGGATAAAGAGTGTTGTTTCATCATGATAAAAGGGCAATTCATCAAGAGGACATAATAATCCTAAATGTGTATGAAATTAACAGCAGAGTTTCCAAATGGATGAAACAAGAACCAACTGGAAAGGAGAAAGAGACAAATGCACAATTCTAGTTGGAGACATTAATCCCTCTTTCTAGGATTAATAGAAAAAGTGTGAAGAACACAAAAGGATGTATATGAGATTTAACTAACTTGACTTAACATTTATAGAACACGCCACCCACTTACAGAAAAATATATAAAATTTTCAAGTGTACATGGGCTATTACCAAGGTTAACTATATTCTGGGCTGTAAAACGTCAATAAATTTAAAGGAACTGAAGTCATACAAAGCATGTTCTCCTATCACACTGGAATGACACTAGAAATTAAAACAGGAAGAAAACTAGAAAATCCCCAAATATTTGGGAAATAAACAATATATTTCTAAATAACCAAAAAGTCAAAGAAGAAATCACAAGGGAAATTAGAAACTACTCCTTGTCAAGCTTGATACTGTTGTTAGGTACCGACTCAGAGGGACCTTATGCACAACTTCAGGAAACACTGTCTGGTCCTGCACTAATCTCACAATTGTTGCTATGTTTGAACCCATTGATGCTACCTCTGTGTCAATCTCATTAATGGTCTTCCTCTTTTTCTCTGACCCTCCACTTTGCCAAGCATGAAGTCCTTCTCCAGGGATGGTCCCTCCTGATAACATGTTCCAAGTATGAGAGACAAAGTCTCACCATCCTGGCTTCTAAGAAGCATTATGACTGTTTGTTCTTCTGGCAGTCCATAGTACTTTTAATATTAACCTCCAACATCATTACTCAAATGTATTAACTTTTCTATGGTTTTCCTTATTCATTGTCCAACTTTCACATACATATGAGACTACTGAAAATACCATGACTTGGGTCAGGTGCACCTTATTTTTCAAACTGATATCTTTGCTCTTAAGCACTTTAAAAAGGTCTTATGCAGCAAACTTGCCTAATGCAGTATGTAGTCTGATTTCTTGACTGCTGCTTCCATGAGTGCTGATTGCTGATTTGAGCAAAATGAAGTCTTTGATAACTTCAATCTTTTCTCCATTTATCATGATGTTATTTACTGATTCAGTTGTGAGGATTTTTGTTTTCTTTATATTGAAGCGCAACCTATACTGAAGGCTGTGGCCTATGATCTTAACCAGTTAAGTATATTAAGTCCTCTTCACTTTCCACAAACAAGGTTGTATCACCTTCATGTTACAAACTGTTAATGAGTTTTCCTCCAATCCTGATGCCATAGTATAAAAAAACTAATATAATTATTTGAACAGCCTATTAAAATACTCCATTTTTCAACTGCATTATCTCTGTGTGGCAACATTTTCTTCACATATTTCAAACAAAACAAGAAATTACAACAGACCGAAGAAGCAGACACAAGACTCCAGCTGTCCTCTATTAAGCCAAACATTTAACAGAATGACAAAAATATTTTTAAATGATAGGCTTCTTACTATAATTTTTAAAGTTTTGAATATTTTTCATAAAAATGTTAATCTGTTATCTAGTGCTGTTATAACAGAAATACCACAAATGGGTGCCTTTAATAAAAGAAAACATATTTTCTCAGTTTAGGAAACTAGAAATCTGAATTCAGGGTGCCCGGTCTAGGAGAAGGCTTTCTCCCTCTGTAGGCTCTGGAGGAAAGTCCTTGTTTATTCTGAACTTCTGCTCCTGGGCAATCTCATGTGGCTTGGCGTCTCTCTTTCCCCATCTCTGCTTGTTTAATCTCTCTTACATCTCAGAACAGACTGACTCAAAACATACTTTATAGGACTACTCCTGGTTCATTAACACAAGGAAAATGCATCCCAAATGGGATTACAGACACAGGCTTAAAGGTTAAGATTTACAACACATACTTTAGGGCAGATCACAATTAAATTCATTACACTCAGGCTAGTATGTAGGATGCCTGGTGTGGTGCTGTAGGATCACCACTGGACTGTAAACCACAGGGTTGGGAGTTCAAACCCATCAGCTGCTCCTCTGAAACCCTATACAGGGTCGATATGAGTAGGAACCCATGTAATGGCACTTAACAACAACAAGATGGTAACATGTAAAAGGTTTATTATGCTATTTTAAAATAAATATTTAAAATTTTTATTAATTTTCAAGATTAACTACCCATCTTTTTTTGATAGATGTAATAAATTTTGAAGCAATAAGACTTGGTAGCTGAAAGGAAGGATTATAGTGGTAAATGTAAGACACTACCAAGAACAATTAGGCTTTGTGCTCAGAAAACTTTGAGGTAAAGAATCTTAACAGATTTGGTTTTTCATGGATTTGCCTATTCTAATCCAGAGAATTAACAGTATAATGTGAATTTACAGACAATTCATTCAACTAAAACTACCAGATTTCACAAAGACTCAATTAAAATTCTGGGGGCATATCTGCCCCATGCTATTGCAACTGAGCTGGGAGAGAAAAAAGGATAGGTCTGATTTGAGTCATTGAAGGCAGAGTGAACCCAGACAGAGCATAGCTGTAAATCCTCAATCCTATCTGCAGAGTTCCTGTAGAAATGAACAGATTCAAGCCCTCTGTAGACATACAGTGCAGGAGTTGAAGTTCTAGAGACAGACTGTTGCGGTTATTTCCTTTTTAGTTGTGTAGTCTTGAGCAAAGTTTACTTAACTCTTTGTGCCTCATTTTTCCCAAATGGTATAATTATTCAATTATAAGGTTACTATGAGGATTAAAAGAGTGAATAGAAATATAAAGCATTTAGAAAAGTGGTAAGTATAAGTACTTGATAAAAATCTCTATTTAATATAATTTTTAATGGAAATATGGATTGAAAATTATTATTCTAAAACACAAGGAAGATTATGAGAAACACAGTAAAATTCTCTAAAAATTAGCTATGCAAAGTCTACAAGTTCCAGGGCGGATGATCCATAAAGTAATAATAACTAAAGGTATGAGAAAAATGGGTAAGTCTACCTTTAAAATGGGTAAGACATGTTCTGGACAGAACATGGGAACACTTACCCATTTTAAAGGTAGACTTACCCATTTTTCTCATACCTTTAGTTATTATTACTATTTCTTTTCAGTTGCTATTAGGATTTCTGTTCGAACAGAACAGGTGATACTGAATGTTTTAAAATTTAAAAAATGTGTACGACAGGGTTGTATTCTTTCACCATACTTATTCAACCTGTATGTTGAGCAAATAATCCGAAAAGCTGGGTTCTATGAAGAAAAACATGGCATCAGGATTGGAGGAAAACACATTAACAACCTGCAATATGCAGATGATACAACCTTGCTTGCTGAAAGTGAAGAGGACTTAAAACATTTACAGATGAAGATCAAAGACCATAGCCTTCAGTATGGATTGCATCTCTATGTAAAGAAAACAAAAATCCTCACCACTGGACCAATAAACAACATCCTTATCAATGGAGAAAAGATTGAAGTTGTCAAGGACTTCATTCTTCTTGGATCAACTATTAACACTCATGGAAGCAGCAGTCAAGAATTCAAATGACATATTGCATTGGGCAAATCTGCTGCACAAGACCTTTTTAAAGTGTTGAAGAGCAAAGATGTCAGTTTGAGGACTAAGGACCCAAGCCATGGTATTTTCAATAACCTCATTTGCATGTGAAAGTTGGACAGTAAATAAGGAAGACAGTAGAAGAATTAATGCTTTTGAGTTATGGTGTTGGAGGAGAATATTGAAAAGTGCCAGGACCTGCCAAAAGAACCAACAGATCTATGTTGGAAGAAGTGCAGCCAGAGTGCTCCTTGGAGGCCAAGATGGCCAAACTTCGTTTCTCATACTTCGGACATATTGTGAGAAGGGACCAGTCACTGGAAAAGGACCTCATGTTCGGTAATGTGGAGGGTCAGAGAGAAAGAGGAAGACCCACAGCGATATGGATCGGCAAAGTGGCAGCATCGATGGGCTCAAGCATGACAACAACAAGTGAGGTTGGCCCAGGATCAGGCAGTGTTTTGTTCTGCTGTGCATAAGGTCGCTATGAGTTAGCACCGACTAATGGCACCTAAAGGAGCTCTGGTAGCATAGTGGTTACGAATCGGGCTGCGAACCTTAAGGCCAGCGGTTCGAAACTACCAGCCGCTCCGCGGGAGAAAGATGAGGCTTTCTACTCCCGTAAAGATTTACACCCTCGGAAACCCTGTACAGGGTCGCTATGGGTCGGAACCGACTCGACGGCACTTAACAACAACAACAACAACAATGGCACCTAAAAACAAAAACCTTTAAATTATCATTTAAAAATGATTATATACATTTAGTATAGACTTTAGATTTAGAAAGCATTTATTAAATGTTTTTAATACTAATACATTTCCTCTATGGCTATAAAAATAAAATTATATCCTCAACTAAACAATGGAGCAAAGGGAATGTATTCTTCCTCTTTTATAAAATGTAACAATTAGCAACTGAAGTAAATTTTTTTTTTAATTTAATAAAGGAAATCTATAAGTATTGGTTGCTGTACTATAATATCTGTGTATAATCAATCATCAGGTACACTAGTGGCTCTGTAGGATATGCACTGGACTGCTAACCACAAGGTCGGTGGTTCAAACCCACCAGCCACTCCGAGGGAGGAAGATGAGGCTTTCTGCTGCTGTAAAGCTCTACAGTCTTGGAAACCCCATACAGGGTCGCTATGAATCTGAACCAACTTGACGACACCTAACAACAACAACAACAACATGCAATTATCAGCAACTGTAATTTGACTAAAAATCTAACAGAAAAGTATAGACTGAATGGGGAACAATTCAGAGTCAAAGGAAAAATCAGCCTATGGGATGATGACTGACAGACAGGAGGAGAGGAGCAAGGGGTGGTTAGCCTGAAGCGGTGGTGAAATACTTGTCTCTACGCAGGATTTGGGGCAGGATGAAGGATTCTGGAGCCTTGGTCAGACTCTGGGTCAGGGAGAGTCATCCCAACACATTCTTGGAACACTACTACTCCTGTCTCAGCACTCTCTGCCTCCGCCATAAACCAATAGAGAAATGGCTGTACTAACTCCCCAGAGTAGGAAGAGATGACAGCAGTGTTTTGGGTCACAGTCCTAGGAATGCTTCTTGTAATCCTCTGATCTGTACCTCTGTTTGACTCATTGATAGAACAAGAACTGTATGTAGGACAGGAGGAAAGTTTCATTATACACAACCTATACTTCAACAGACTCCAGATTAGATCAGATGCTATTTAAAGGTAAAGGAGGAAGTGTAGGAGGTTTGGTGAGTATGAAAATGTTGGTGGGAAGGCTGCTCATGCATGTGAGCAAAACATTATACTTCTATTGTTGTTGTTGTTGTTAGGTGCCATCGAGTCGGTACCGACTCATAGTAACCTTATGCACAGCAGAACGAAACACTGCCCGATCCTGGCAAGCACAAATCTTTTGGCTGAGTGGGAAAAATACAAGTACTCAAGACTCTCAAGTGACTAGGCAGATGCACTACACAGACCCTCTACAACGAAGATATGAAAGACAACATAAACTGGCACAGACGAAATTTCTGGCACCCTGAATTTCAGAAGAAATGTTAGAGACGTGGATGGAGTCCTTGCTGGGGGGAGAGGTGACCAGGGATAGTGAAAGCGAGACACTGACTGGTGAGTGGCTGGCCAGACGCAGCTCCACCATCTTGTGAGCAGCTTTGGCTGCAGAGGGAGGCCTGGCAGAGCAGATGCACACACGCCACAGGAAAGGTGCCATTTCTTTGTTTCCCACACATTCCACTAGTGACCAGAGGTGTGGTCAGCTCCCACCCTCATTCACTCCCAGCATAGACCCTGCTCTCCAGGAGCCCAGAGCTGTGTGGTAGGTAGCAATGCCAGCATGAGGTGGGGGCTGGCTTTGCTGCTTTGGTGTGCCAATTTGGTGCCTAGATTCAGGTGGGCTTGGCTCCAGACCAATAAAACCCTCAGAGCCACTGGAACAACATTAAACAAATCACTCTGCCCCCAACTACCCTGTGGTCATAACAGACACTGAAATCAGCCCTACCAAGGGTCCCCTCGAACTACTTACGGATTGAGTGCTCTGAATATAGGTAACACCGAGGTGGATGGGAACTTCCTCTAGAGCGAGGAACTCTGCTGTCACAACCCTTCCACAGTCACTTTGTGAGCTCCTTGAATTGCAGAAGGCCCCCAGAGATTTCTCCCCTCCAGGTCCAACAACTGCACTGTTTGTTTTACAAATACAGCAAAGCCCACGATGCCCAGGAGACAACAAACAATTTTCATTCACACAAAGAATAGACAACATAAACGTAAATTTTGAAACAATTCAAAACCTGAAATTAGAAATACAGAAGATTAATACTAAGATCTCAGACATTGAAAGAGCAAAGGAGCACATATGAACCAATGGAAGTCCAAATTAGTGAGACTGAACATAAATATCTCGATACTAGTATGCTAGAAGAACAGTCAGAAAAAGAATGAAAGAAGACTAAGATTTATGTAGGACACCAGGAAGAGAAACCACTTATGGGTGATGGGAATTCCAGAGCAGAAAGAAACAAGCACAGAGAGAACTGTCGAAAAGTTGTTGGTAGAAAACTTCCCTAACATCATGAAAGACAAGAAGCTAAGCATACAAGAAGCTGAATGAATGCCAAACAAGACATATCCCAAAATAAAATCATCATCAAACTTTCCAAAATTAAAGACAAGGAAAGAATCCTGGGAGCAGATTGGGAAAAACGAAAAGTTACCTACAAAGGACAGTAAGACTAAGCTCTGGTTTCTCAGCAGGAACCATGCAGGCAAGAAGGCAACGGAATGACCGATATAAAACTCAGAAAGAAAAAGACTGCTAACCAAGAATCATATACCCAGCAAAGTTGTTCCTCAAATGCAACGGTGAAATTAGGACACTTCCAGATAAACAATAATGAAAGGGATTTGTAATGACTAGACAAACTTCACAAAAAATATTAAAGGGTGTTCTTTAGACTGAGAACCACCACCAGTAGACAACAGCCTGAGATTACCATACATGACAGCACTTACCCAGAACTCCATTCAGATATAGAAGGATTTAAAGTAAAACAAACTTTAAATTTTTTTTTGAAAATAGGGAACCAGAGATAAAAAAGTATAATGAAGTCAACTACACAGCAAGAAGAAGGAATAGTGTAGATACAGAACTTCCAAATGGTAAGGAAGTCAAGTAGATTTCAAGATAAAATAGACTGTTTTAAGCAGGGTAAAAAATTAATAAATTATAGGGTAGTCTCAAAGAAAAATAATACACTTGCACATCAAAATAAAAACTGAGGAAAATCAGAAAGATTTAGGAAACATTAACACAATAGAAATGAAAATGACAAGAAAACCCACAAACAAATAGAAAATTATGTGGAACAAAGAATCCAGTAGCACCACAAAAAAAAATACAAAGAAAAATGACAACAATGAATTCATGCCTATTGATAGTACACTGAACAGATTAAATGTTCCAATTCAGAGACATATATAGCAGAATTCTTCGATATGTTGTATACAAGAGATGTATCAAAAAGATGGAGACAGCCTAAATGCCCATCAACACAAGAATGCCTGAACAAACTTTGGTACATACACACAATGGAATACTACAAAATGTTGAAGAATAATGATGAATCTGTAAAATACCTCACAACGTGGTTGAACCTGGAGGACATTATGCTGAATGAAATCAGTCAATCACAAAAGGACAGTGTATGAGACCAATGCTGTAAAAAGTTACAAAAAAATTAAAAAAGGTTTTCTTCATAAAAGAAAAAACCTATGATGGTTGAGGGTGGGGGAGAGAGTAAATTATTCATGGGCTAGAAGGTAGCATGGGTGATAGGGCAGACAATTTACAGCAAGAAGGAAGTTAGCAGAGGAAAGATGAAGGTATCAGGAGATACAGGGAGAATGGAACAGTTAAAGTGAACAGAGGTAAATGCTGTTGACTGTTGGTACATGGAGGGGATTACAATCATGCAATGAAGCAAAGTATATGATTTGTTGAATGTAAAACTGATGATCTGCTCTGTAAACCTTCACTCAATTCACAATGAAAAGTTAAAAATAAAAAGACTCAGTGATTACTTATGAGCAAAAAAGGCAAGGAAGTAAAAAGGGTACAAGGAATAGTGTAATTTATGGTCTTTTCTCAAGAGCAAGTTATTACCAAGTTTAAAAGTAGCATATTGACTTAGTGACTTACCTGGAAAACATCTGTCTTGTTTTCAAACAGGTTGACAAAATATTTATAGTCAGCATAAGCCCAGAATTGGGAATGATCATAATCTCCAAATGGTCCAGAACCACTAGACTGGTCATCATTCCAGTTAAGAAACTCTTCAAGTGTAGCTTCCACGTAACTACATGTAGTTTCAAATTGAGGCACTGCAATGTAAGAGAACCCAACTTTCAATGTCAATTGACACAATTTTCAAATCAATAATTTTTTCAAGTATGGTAACTATTGCTTAAACTTAATAATTGTTCTTGTTAAATGTCATCTAGTCAGTTCTGACTCATAGTGACCCCGTATATTCCAGCAGCGAAATCATTTGTTCTGGCTCTGCCAAGGCAACTTCAGTTCCAGCTATCACATTATAAGTAGGCTAATTTTTAAGTTGGTAATTTTGTATGGCCTATGAATGATGTTATAAATATCCAAATGGGCCTAGGCAGGAAGAAGATTCCCCACCCCTGCTGTAGAAGGTTTCTGAGGAGCAGCTGATTAATTTGAACTGCTGACCTTGCAGTTCAAACAGACCTCATGGTCCAGTGCTTATTCTACAGCACTACAGCAATAAATTAAATAAATTTGTACTTACTATGTAATTAGAACCACC
>NW_006408648.1:1400362-1401860 GCF_000296735.1 Chrysochloris asiatica
AAACCAACTTTTCAGTGCAGTGAATTAGCCTACAAACTAACTTTTCAGTGCAGTGAATTAGCCCACAGCACCACTAAGAGGTTATTTGCCTTTTCACTTTCATTCTCTTAATAGTGTACACTGGAACTTCCCAGAACTACAAGAGGTATGCTGATGTCACTGCTTTGGCTAGTGGAATATTCCTGGGTTTTTTAATGTTTTACTTTTAATTTCTAATATGATTATCGCTAGAATTAATCTACATCAACAAAAACTCACTGGAGTTACTTGTTTTTTATGAAAGTTTGAAAACTGCAGCTATATTTTAAAAAGGTAACAAAAATCTGTCTTTTTATTTAAAATTTTGAATTTATACTACACATCTATCATACACAGCTACTCAGAATAATGAAGTGAAAATGGCAATATAAAGTCTGTTCACTTATTCATTTCAGAATCATTTATTAAACACAATTATGCTCAGAGGTGTGGGACATAAATGAAATAGACAATACCTTTGAAATTAGACTATCTATTTAAAGATAAGGCATTAATCAGAATAACACAGAATGTGAGATATCATATAATTACATGTGAAATGCTGTGGTATTCCTACAAGTGCCATGTTGTTGTTGTTAAGTGCCATCGAGCTGGTTCTGATTCATAGTTGACTCTGTACAGGTTCTCCAAGGCGTGGCTAGTGAGTCTGTACTGCTGACCTTGCGGTTCAAACTGATCTTGCAGTCCAGTGCATTATCCTATAGTGCCATACAAGGATTACTATAAGTGACGTTGTTGTTGTTGTTAAGTGCCACTACGTCAGTAGTTCTCACTCATAGCGACCCTGTATATGGTTTCCAAGAAGCTGCTGGTGAGCTTGAACAGCCGACCTTGGAGTTTAAACCGAGCTTGCAGTCCAGCGTATTAACCCGGAGCGCCACACCAGGGCTCCAAGTGACACAGATACTTATAAAAGGTAAAGACTTTCAGGGTGAGAGAAAGCTTCAAAAGGACTTTATCTGTCTACATTGGTTTCTTGTTCTGGGTACGTGTCGTCTGTAAAGTACTGTCCTTCTAAAATAGTGATGAAATGTATTTTTTGCAAGAAACAGAATGTTTTAAATACACACAAGTCAGCTGATACTGAAAAGTCTAATTATGACCTCCCTTGCAAAACAAAAAAAAAGGAGAGAGGGTAAAGATCTAACTCATGCAAATCATTTAGCACAGTGCCCGGCATTAAGCAGATGCTTAGTAAATGGTCAGGTGTTAGTTCTTCTGATTAATTTTTTTTTTAGTGTGAAAATCTTTTCTTGACTTTAAAAAAATATTTTTTTAATTTTAGGTTTTAATTGTGGATTGAGTGAAAGTTTACAGGGCATATCATCAGTTTTACATTTAATAAATCATATACCTTGTTTCATTACAATGATTATAATCCCCTACATGTACCAGCAGTTAACAGTATTTCTCTCTATCCACTTTAGCTTTTTAAAAAACAAACAAACAAACAAACAAA
>NW_006408648.1:1425271-1445487 GCF_000296735.1 Chrysochloris asiatica
GCAGGAGAAAGATAAGGCTTTCTGCTACTGTAAAGATTTACAGCTTTGGAAACCCTGTACAGGGTCACTATGAGTCGGAACCAACTCCACGGCACAACCATTATAAAAATATAACTCAGTTATAAAATGCACACATGTAATATAATAAATGAAAGACCCATGTGTTCTGAAAAACACACAACCCAACTAATCTTTTGATTTCTATGCTCTTACATAATGAGTTAGTGAGCACAACCAGAAAACATCTCAAAACAAAGAGCTCAGTTCCTTTTATTTCCTGTGTATCTCAAGCTGCTGTTTCCTGCTCCCAATTACTTTACTTGACTGACTCATTAACATCTTCTGGATAACAGCAAGCAGTCCAATGTAACTTCACTCTCAAATCCCCAATGCCTCTCTCCAGGTCTTCACTCTTGATCTCTGAACAGACTGAAATCCATCATCTCCCTCTTCTCCATTTCAACACTTTGGTTTTGGCCCCTGCCTTCTGGCCTTAACCGTAATGATTTACAACCTTGGGAACCCTATGAAGAGTCCATATGAGTAGGGATTGATTGGATGGCAGTAGGTTTGGTTTGGAATTTGAGCTCTGGACTTAAAGCGCAGAATCTTCCTTCTTTTCCACTGGCATGCTTTGTCACAGCTTCTACACTAGATACCACTAGTCTCAACTTCCTCCCCACTCTCCACTCTAACATGCCTTAGGCTTTTTCTCCCCTCACCAGAAATGGCCTCTTCCATTCACTTTCACATCCAAACCATAAGAAACTTTGTGTGGTATCTCTTAAACAACAACTTTTTATCTGTCTTTCCGCCCATTTGTGTGGTATCTCTTAAACAACAACTTTTTATCTGTCTTTCCGCCCACACTGCATTTATGTTAATTTAGGGCAAGCATTATCCTTTACTTCATTGTATTAAGAGTCCCCTAGTTACAATTGTGATTAGGTTCCAACTCAAAGCAACCCTGTGTAGGGTTTCCAAGATTGTAGATCTTTCAGGAGCAGAGAGCCTCATCTTTCTCTTGCAAAGCAGCTGCTGGGTTCAAACTGCTAATCTTGTGGTTCACAGCATAATATATAACCCACTTAATACCACCACCAGGGTTCCTACTAACAATACAATCAAATTGTTGTGTGTGTGTACTTAAAAAAATAAAAAATGGAGTGCTATTAAATTTGCTCAAAATAAACTTATCTTTGATTTCTACTATATTCATTGTATCAAACATACTGACCCATCAGTTGCATTTATTGTATACAATTTTCTTATTCTTTGTTCACATTCGTCTTATCTCATTTAAAGCAAAGACTCTCTTAATAGAAAAATTCTGCTCATTTAACTTTGTTCAGTGTCACCTCAAAGTGGCATTTCTAGGGAAGAGACAGTTTAAAATAGGGTCAGCAGTTCCACAGGTAAAATTCAGAGTTCAAAAATACAAAAATTTGAAACTACCTGCCAAAAGGTGTGCACATGTTGCATTTTTTTTAAGTAGCTGTTGTTGGGTGCCGTACAGTCGGTGGTGACTCAGAACCACCACCTCTTGGTCTATGTGCAGGTTCCTCCTGAGTACCATCATAATCAAGTGTTCTGGAATACCCCTTCTGCCCGATGGTATCCATAGTTTGTCATGATCCACACAAAGCCTTTGCATATTCGATAAAGCACATGTAAACAACAGAACGAAGGACTGTGCCATCCTCACAACTGCTACATCTAAGCCCATTGCTGCTGCCTGCCACTGTTGTCACTCCATCTCCTTGGTGATCTTCCTCTGCTCTGCTGACCCTCCATTTCACCAAGTATGATGTCATTCCCAAGATACTGGTCCCTACTGATAAAATGTCCAAAGTATGAGAGTTGAAGTCTTGCCATTCTCACTCCTAAGGAGCATTCTGGCTGTGCTTCCTCCAAGACCGATTGGTTTGTTCTTCTAATATTCTTTTCCAATGCCATAACTCAAATGCATCAATTCTCAGGTCTTTCTTATTCAATGTGCAATTTTCATATGAATATTAGGCTAGTAAAAATATCATGGGCTTGGGTCAGGCACACCTTAGTCTTCAAACTGATATCCTGTCTTGTACAGCAGATTGCCTAATGCAAAAGCTCACTAGATATCTTGACTGTTGCGTTCATGAGCGCTGATTGTGGATCCAAACAAAACAAAGTCTCTTACAATTTCAATCTTTCCTCCATTTATCAGTAAGTTATTTATTGGTCCAGTTGTGAGGATTTTTGTTCTCTTTACATTGAGCTATAATCCATACTGAAGCCTGAAGTCTCTGATTTTCATCAGTATTTTATGTCCTCTTTGCTTCCAGTAAGCATAATTTTTATCATCTTGAATATCACAAGTTGCTAATGAGTCTTTTTCCAATCCTGATGCCGTCTTCTTTTTTATAGATGCAGCTTCCAGATTTTATTTGCTCAGTATAAAGATTGAATAAGTATAAAGGATACAACCCTGGCACACACCTTTCCTAATTTTAAACCATTGAGTACCTTACTGCTTCATTTGAACAACTGCCTCGATTATGTACAGTTTCCTCACGAGCACAATCAAGTGTTCTGGAATATCCATTCTTCCCAATGTTGTCCATAGTCTGTCATGATCGACAAGGCTGAACGCCTTTGCATAGTCAATAAAGCACAGGTAAATATCTTTCTGGTATTCTCTGCTTTCAGGCAAGATCCATCTCATGTCAGCAGTGATATCCCTAGTTCTACATTCTCTTCTGAATCTGGCTTGAATTTCTGGCAGTTGCATGTTGATGTATTGTTGCAACCATTTTTAAATTATCATCAGCAAAATTTTACTTGCATGTGATATTAATTATATTGTTTGATTTTTTTTGCTAGCAGATTCAAATTTTTTCAGCAGACTTTTTTCCTTTAGGCATTCAAGATTACAAATTGCTGGTAATCTCAAAAAATTGAACACAAAGGTACTATATTGTTATTGTTGTTAAGCACCATTGAGTCAGTTTTGACTCAATAGGGTTTCCAAGGAGCAGCTGGTGACTTTGAACTACCAACCTTGTAGTTCAAACTGACTTTGTGGTCCAGTGCATCATCCCACAGTGCCACACCAGGACTCCATATGGAGTCTATATGACCCATCAATTCTTCTCCTAAGTATGCAACTCCAAAACAACTGAAAACATATATTCACCAGAAACACAATATTTGTTGTTGTTGTGTGCCGTCGAGTTGGTTCTGACTCATAGTGACCCTCTATAGGGTTTCTAAAGCTGTAAATCTTTTCAAGCGAAGAAAGTCTCAACTTTTTCCTATGGTGCGGCTGGTATTCTAATTGCTGACCTTGCAGTTAGCAGCCTAACATGCAACTCACTACACCAACAGCATCATTATTCAAAATAGCCAAAAAGGGGAAACAATACAAAAGGCTATGAACTGATGAGTGGATGAATAAAATGTGGTATGTCCATACAATGGATATAACTCAGGTACAAAAAGAAATGAAGTAGTGATACATGCAAGCTATAGTATGGCTGAGCCTTGAAAACACTACGCTAAGTGAAAGAAAACAAACACAATAAGTCACATATTAAACACATATTTCTATGAAATGTCCAGAATGATAAATCCACAGAGACAGAAAGCAGATCAGTGGTCTCCAAGGGCAATGGGGAAGAAAGAATGAGACTATTAACAGGTTTGAGATGATGACAATGTTCTGAAATTAGGTAGTGGTGAGGCCTACAAGGCCTTGTGCATTACTAAGAAACCATGAACTGTAGACACAAGTTTAAATAATCCTAGGGCTCACAATCTGCTACTTTTATAGGAGTGCTGCTAGATTCTTTGAAGCCACATACCCTCCTTTTCCCCAGCTGCATGTGTGACACTTCTGCATCCTCCTCTTATCTCCACACTCTATGCCCTCTTATGAACTCAACATTGCTCCCAACCATTTCCTTTTTCCAGGTTCCTAATTCACACCTAGTTTCTCTGGCTGGAAAACCTAAGAGATGTGTCCAATTTATTTTTTCTCATTCTCAGCATCAAACCAGTCATCAAGGCCAGCACTTTTTATTAATAATAAAAAATGGTTTATCACTCTTGAATGTCTAATTCTTGCCAGAGCCAAAGTTATTGGTAGGTGCCATAGAGTCGGCTCTGACCCATAGTGACCCTAAATACAACAGAATAAAACACCCGCCTGGTCATGTGCCATCCTCACAAATGCTGCTACTCTTGAGACCACTGATGATACTACTGTGCCAATCCATCTTGTTGGGGATCTCCCTCTGTCACTGTCCTACCACTTTACCCAGCATGATGTCCTTCTCCAAGGGCTGGTCCCTCCTGATAATATGTCCAAAGTATGAAAGACGAAGTCTGGCCATCTTGGCTTCTAAGGCAGCAGTCTGGCTGTACTTCTTCCAACACAGATTTGTTGTTAAGTGCTGTTGAGTTGCATCGGGAGAAGCGATCTACATATTACCTTTAATTTTCAAGATCATATATTTTACAGAGAATGAAGCTGAGACTCAGAAGGGTTAAGTACCTTGTCCTTTGGTCTCCCTCCTGCCAATCTATGGTCCATCTTACAGTCAGAGTTACCTTCCTAAAGTCAAAATTAATCATGTCACTGTCCGACTTAAAGCCCTCCACAGGCTTCCTTCCCACTCTCTTAAAGTCTAGACTCCTTCACTTGGTATAAGGTGCTCTTGAGGATCACTTGCTCACCACTCCTAACACCAACCTTGAGTTCCTGGACCGTGCCATGCTCTATCACCTCTTGTCTCTGGATTGGCATAAGCTCCCTTTATTCATTCAAGAAATATTTACTAAGTGCACACACAGTATGTGCAGGGGAAGTCCTGGTGTGGCACTGTAAGATAAACACGGGATTGCTAACCACAAGATTAATTAATGGTTTAAACCTACCAGCTACTCATTGGAAACCCTATACAGGGTAGATAAGAGCTGAAACCAACTAGGTGACATACAACCACCATAATCATGTGCAGGGAGTCCTGGAGTGGCGCTCTGGGATAAGTACTGGGCTGCTAACTACAAGGTTGGTGGTTCAAACCCACCAGCTGTTCCTTAGAAACCCTATACAGGGTCGCTATGAGTTGGAACTGACTCAGTAGCACATAGCAACAAACAACAATGTGCTTGGAGATATACCTGTTTCTGGGCACATGGTAGTGAATGAAATATAGCTCCTGTCCTCAGGTATTTAAGGTTTCTTGGAAGAAGCCGGTAATAAGCAAACAACTATAGATTGTGATAAGTGAAATGACTCAACTACTCACTCAAAGGTTGGCAGTTCGAATATACCCAGAGGCACTTTGTCAGTCTTTAAAACCTAACTAGCACAGTTCTACTTTGCACATATGGGGTTACCATGCATGGGAACTGATTTGGCAGCAACTGGTTTTGTTTTGTGTGGTATGTGTTTTTTAAGGTTGGGAAACGGGGAAAAGTCACAATGACTATTTGAGAGGGTTGATCTGGTAAGATTTCAGGAGGCAACTTGAAGATTAGGAAGCCAGTTATATAAAAAGAAGGCAGAAGGAGGTAAGTGAGTGGTTAAGTGTCACACCTATTATAATTAAATGTTGCAGTACACTGAATTACTTAATATGATCCTTCGAGCTATAGTCTTATGATGTTGTTGTTAAGCACCATTGAGTCAGTTCCTACTCATAGCGACCCTGTAAAGGGCTTCCAAGGAGTGTTTCGTGAGCTTGAACCACTGACCTTGAAGTTCAGACTGACCTTGCAGTCCCATGCATTAGCCCACAGTGCCACACCCACCAAATGACTGAAAAGAACAAAGCAAGTAAGAGTGCTTGTGGCCCACCAAGGGGGTTGGAGAGTTTGCTAATAATGTAAATAAGGTGCATGGAATCCCTCTGGGGTAGGGGCCATGCAAATAAGGTGTATGGAACACAAAGGAGGTGACTGGCCAGTTTTGCCATCACTTAGCTTAAAAGAGTGCCAATTAGAGCACAGTTAGGGGTAGGGAGGCTTTACCACTTGGAAGAAAAGTCATTTGGACTCAGGGTCCCTGTGGGGGGAACCTCCAAGACCTAGGAGCCTGAGAGCTGTAATACTGGAGATGATGAATGGAAGCAAGTAGCAACAGCAGAGGCAGCAGAACCAGAAGACTAGCCAGTGATAGCACAATGGACTTCCCAGTTTATGTTGTGAGAGAACTGAACCCCCTGGGCAGGAGGCCTAGTGGCACAGTAGGGTACCTCCAGACAGAGCTAATGAGCTTTATAACACTTGTTAGAGCAGGGCAGAGATTGGCAGGTCCTAAGAAGCTCTGGTAGTGTAGTGGTTACGAATCGGACTGCCAACCTCAAGGTCAGCAGTTTGAAACTACCAGCGGCTCCGCGGGAGAAAGATGAGGCTTTCTGCTCCTGTAAAGATTTACAGCCTCGGAAACCCTGTACAGGGTCACTATGAGTCGGAACTGACTCCATGATACTTAACAACAACAACAAAGAGGCCCAAGGCCAGAGAAAAGCCCAATTTATAGACACTGCTGTGATAAACCTCATAAAAGCCTTCTGCCATCAATTTCAAGTCATAGTGATCGTATGTAGGGTTTCCAAGGAAGTAAATCTTTACATGAGCAGAAAGCCTCCTATTTCTCCCATGGAGTGGCTGGTGGATTCGAACTTATGACCTGTGGTTAGCAGTTCAAACGTGTAACTCACTACGCCACCAGGGCTCCTTAATAAGCTTCATAATTATGAGTACTGCTTATGAGTTCTATGTGGCCATTGCAATGAATTATCAAACCCAGTAGAGACGTAGAGAGTGCCGTGGGAGGAAAGGCTGCTTTTAAAAACCGGTAATAAGAATAGAGAGTGAACCCTCCACACACAGAGTAGACAGGGATGGGCAATTTGGACATTGGCTACCCAAAATGTTGGGGCTACAAAGGCAAGCAGTGACTGGCTTACAAGTTTTCAAGATGGAGCCTAGATCCAGAGGGCGTGAAGGAAGGTAGAATCTCCACTGAGTAGTATCCAATCTGTCTAGGTGGGGCTGATGAAAGGAAATGCGGATAGGTCTCTTGGGATACAATAGGGAATAATTGTTATCAGGACTGCTTGTAAGGGTTAGAAATGTAAAGGTGGACGTTTTATGTAAATGTAAAGGAGAGGAGTGATTAACTTTTCAGTCTAGGAGCGGAGGTCCCTGGGACCTTCAATGGAGAAGAGCGGAGAGCAGGACCCTACAGAGAAGCAGTGATGCCTAAGATGGAGGCAGAGACAATGGCATGGAGAGATGAAGCAGCTGGGGGCTTTAGACACAGAGAGGGAGAGGGGCTGTGTGCAGGGGGTGGGGGGCAGGCTTGTAGTGTATACCCTTTGGTTGATGATGCATGGAGGGGATTGTAATCATGACAATGAAAGGATATATGATAGGATGAATGTAAAACTGATGTTCTCCCATGTAAACTATCACATAATTCACAATAAAATATTAAAAAAAAAAAATAGAGGGTGAAGATATGTCTGACCTATGCCTCACAGGAAAAAGCTTTGAGCTGTTAATGCTGATCACGATTCTTTTTCTGTATGCAATGTTAGAACAGGTCATACACTTCTACTAACTAATGTCTAAATCTGTATTTCCTATCGGAAAACTCCAAGATAGTGGAAATCATGCATATCTAGTTGAAGGCGGTATACAAAAGTACACTGAAGTTGGAGATCCCGAAGGAGGAAAAACATTTGCTTTTCTGTGCTTGGGCTATAACTTCTTGCTATTGTTAAGTGCTGATGAGTTGATTCTGACTCATAGCGACCCTATATAAGGTTTCTGAGGAGTGTCTGTTGAGCCTGAACTGCCGACCTTGGGTTCAAATCGACCTTGCAGTCTGGTGTATTAACCCGCAGTGCCACACCAGGACTCCTGGTGCTCAATAAGTAATAACTGAAGTAAACTTCCCAAGCTTCCACAGTTAGTGAGTGGAAGAGCCACAATTCAAACCTAGGTAGTCCGCACTCCAAACATATAGAACCCTTCCACTAGACATCACTGAGTTTTTACCTACTGTCAACACCTTGCTCATGTCTCATTTCTCCACCCCTGAAAAATCTAAATGGTTTCTCCATGGTCAGGATCCCTAATTCCAACCTATTCTATGTACTGTGTCAATAAAGTAAAACAACATCATTTTTCTTCCAAATGAAAAAATATAAAACTGGTCACCCACTGCCTGACAAGTTTCTCATTGTAGCATCACAGTATGTTACAATTTGGCACCTATCTTCCTCTCACCACTTTCTTCTATTTTATTCTGGTGTGGCAGTGCAGGACAAGCATCGGACTGAAAGGTCAGTTTGAACCGTAATGGCAAGCAACAACTACAATTTTATACTTTAGGAAACTTGAATATTTGACCATGAGACATCCACCCTGAGTTTTTCTGCTCTGTGTTTTCAGGTCCCCACCATTACTAGCTGAGTTGGTCACAATCTCAACCAACCGTTTAGACTCATATCAAATTCTGTTCTCATTGAGGCATTTATGTTTTCTCCACTGTGCTCTCTCCTTCTCTTGAAAGCCCTTAGCCAGTGTGTACTACTGATGGCAGTACACCTATTAGCCATTCTTTTAAACTTATCCAGACTCTTTTATTCAGTTGTGAGATTCTTGGAAAAGCCCAACGTCTCTGGATCCTCTGGGAATGTCAGAACAGTTTCAGGTATAGAGCAACCATTCAATAAGTGTCACCCCTGATCTCTGCCTGGTTCATGGGCCTACAAACTTAAACAGGTTTCTTAGATCAGGGTTCCAGTGACATCAAACAGCAGCTCACTATTTCTGTTTACGTCCCAGATTATCTCTATTAACTTCCAGAGCAAGCTCCAATTTCATAAATTTCATTTTAATCCACTCTAACATTCACAACTCCTTTAAGCGTGAAACAGCATTGCTAGGATGTGAGGGAGGATGACGGGGCTGTCTCCTGAACAGAAATCTGAGGTCAAAATGAGAGAAAAGCCACGTTGACTACAAAATAAGTCGTTCTCTTAGTAGTTGAATGCAGGGCCTGTAATAGCCTCGGAGAATTGACATAGGGTCTAAACCGAGATGCCACACGTGAGGAATTAAAGAGATACGGTTGTCACAGCGTTTGTACTCAGGGTCTGACCTCATCCTAGCAACCTACCTTCCTCCCCTGCAGCTCCAGAACTGGTAGCCATGGCTACTAACGGGCGAGCTCCGCGGAAACCCAAGAGTGGACTGCAGTAGACAGTCTGTCTGATAGGCAACAAAATCCACACTCTGGAACAGCCAAACAGGAAGAACACCCAACTGTTGGAGACTCCTCCGGAAGCGCCGTTCCAGTGGAGTCACGTGACGAGCGCTGGGCGGGGTCATACAAGTTTGTTTTCCTTCCCCAGTTGCAAGCACGTGGTGTCTGTTGGGTTGCAGCTCCCCTCCCCCCACCTCTTCTTCCCCCGCCCTAAGTGTTTTTTTAGTGTTTACTTCGCAGGGATTTGTTTGTGTTTCTCCAGGAAAGTCAGGTCCTGTCCACCTTGGCACTATTCTCCACCCAACAGTACTCGTTTTTTGTTTTGTTTTGTAAAGAGAAGAATGGTTTGCTTATTTCCCGGACAGTAGAAGGTGTCTGCATTTGGTTAACCTGCAGCAGCTTTTACCAACCCTGGATACCTTGATGATTTAGACTTTTCACCTTTCTTGTCATTCTGGCGATGTGACTCTGTGATCACCTTGACTGCCCGGGAGCACAACCCTCAGGGAAAAAAAGTGTTCTTTAACTGTATTTCATTTCCGGACTCAGACAAGGCAAATCTCTTGCTAAATGTTTACAAGGACACTAACCAGCAGCAATGGGTTCAAACATTACAACTGTCTGGATGGTGCACGACCGTGCAAATTTTCGTTCAGTTGTGCAGAGGGTCGCTATGAGTCGAAGCCGACTCAATGGCACCTAACAACAGCCAGCAGCTGTCAGGCTCTGGATTTGCCTATCAAAATAAACAAATGATAACTTGATCAAGAAATCAACGACCCCCACGTTTCCTCTCTGGTTAAAATCATAGTAAAAGAAGATAAAGCTATGTTACCTTTGAGCAGAAATCGTCCAGCCTGTGTGTGTGTGTGTGTGTGTGTGTACGATTGGCGACCTTACAATCTTAATGGGTTTGAAAGACACAAAGATAAAACTATTAAAACTAGACAAAACTGTACATTTAAAATTTTTTATTTTCATGCTACTATCTTCTGGGTTCTCACTACATTTCAGTTTTACCCTATCGCCTCCTATATAATTTCTGAAATTATAAACTGAACAAAAATAAGTAGCACATATTCGGTTAAATAACCAGAGATAGCCGAGTTGTTTATTAGGACAGATGTACACTTGTACACTTCCTTCAGCTCAACCCGAAGGTTCATTGCTCAATCTTTCACTACTACAGTATCTTTGGGAGTTTCCCTTTCCTTGGGCTCAGTCGCCCTACTCCCTGCCTTTTCAATTCTTTCCTGTCCTCCTTCTGGGAACCCTTTTCCACCCTCGCTTCAGTTTTCTCTAAAACACCCACTGTGGGGCGGCACCTGGCTGGCCGCCCCTCAGCCCTGACTGCCCCGCCTCCCAGCCCCCTGCTGGCTCGGGCCGCGCAGACGCACTAGGCTGACGGCCGAAAGGCCGAGGGCAACCAAAGCAGGCTCAGCCTCCACCTCTTCTAGCTGCTCCTCCAAGGGGCTGGTCAGCGGCGGCTCGGACCGCGCCGGGCAGAGGCCCCGCGGACCGCGCGTCGCCATGGGCTCGAGCTGGAGCAGCGAAGAGGAGCGGCAGCCGCTGCTGGGGCCAGGACTCGGGCCTAGGCCCGGGGCTGCCTGGAGAAGTCGCGAGGCGGTGGCGGCGGCTGCGGTGCTGCCGGCGGCGGCTGCGGTGGCCCCGGGTCCCGGTCGTGTGTACGGACGCCGCTGGCTGGTACTGCTGCTCTTCTCTCTGCTAGCTTTCGCGCAGGGCCTGGTCTGGAATACCTGGGGCCCCATTCAGAACTCAGCTCGCCAGGCCTACGGCTTCTCCAGCTGGGACATCGCCTTGCTGGTGCTGTGGGGTCCCATTGGCTTCTTGCCCTGCTTCGCGTTTATGTGGCTCATGGACAAGAAAGGTAAGAGGATCGCGGACCACCGGCGGGCGCTTTCCCTCCTGGAGGAGCCCGGAGCTGCCTGGGTTCCAGGCCAGCCAGCCTCTTTCTGTTTGCCTTTACGAGTTGTGTGAAGTGACGGAGTGTTGCTGGTATCCCATTCCTGACATGCACCCTTCGTCCATACAGCCACAAACATGGGAAGATTCTTTGTAAATTTTTTTTTTTTTTTTTAAATCAAGGCTGCCCATTGTGTAGTACCAAGGAATAAGCTATCTCTAAATGTTGACGTTCTGTCAGTGTGGACATCACAACATCCCCACACACGTGTATGTATTATTTTTACACCTGACAAAAATGACTGATGCTTTGACATCAAAGGGATTTGGGAATGTTGAGGGTGAAAGGTCAGAAAATAGATTGATGATGCCTAGATGTAAGGAAGTAATGAGTTGGCTTTGTCTAATAGGTGACTCTAGCCCAGGAAGAGCTATTGGGAAACTGATCATCTGATGTTTTGGTTTCGTTGACGATGGTGCATGGCAGCATTTAAAGTGTGTGTATATGAGACTGCAAAGCCATTTGAACTGCAAGGTTGGCGGTTCAAGCTCACCAGTCGCTCTTCGGAAACCCTATACAGGGTCGCTATGGGTCGGAATCGACTCGACGGCACTTAACAACAACAACACATTTATGAAATTTATGACTGGAATAAAGCTAGCTGATGAATTAAGACTCTCATAGAGAGATGTTCTGGGCAGATGGTAGAAATATTTGCTAGTGAAGGAGAAAAAATAAAGTCATATGCGTGAATGATAAGGCATTGAGTTTGGACTACGTAAGGAGTTCTGGTGTGAGATCAGCACTGGACTGCCAACCACAAGATGGCGGTTCAAGCCCACCAGCCACTCCTTGGAAACCCCATACAAGGTTGCTGAGAGTCAGAAGTGACTCAATGGCACCTAACAACGTAAGTATCAATAAATTCTTGGTTGTGATGCCTGCCTTCAAGAGGCTGTTGTCGATTTTAGATTTGTTAGTTGGATAATGGTTGGGAACTACTTTATTTTTTTATTAGTCTAACCTTTTTAGTTAGATTCAGAAAGTATAAGTAGGTGCAGAATTGCAATTGCTTGATACGTTCATAACAAAAAAACCCCCACTCATACCAACTCTATACTACTGCCTCATAGAATTTCCAAGGCTGTAAACCTTTCAGTATTATTATAATTTTCCCTTGGTCTTTGGAACGTACCCATTTTGATAAGCAACGAGTGGGTTTATAAAGATATATTTTTTTAAGTGTTGTTGGTGCAAGTTTACACAGCAAGGCAGTTTCCTGTTTGACAGTTTCCACACAGATGTCCAGTGACATCAGCCACATTCATTGCACTGTATCAACAACATTCTCTTTAACTGTGTTCTCTTTGCTCCATTTCCAGTACTCATTTCCCTACCCTCGTATCTTGTCATCTCTATTTTCTATAATTGTTGACTTTTTGGTCTCGTGCATATAATTTTTAAGTCGAGTTCTGATCTTACAGTGGTAAGATTACTCTGTTATATATTTTGTTAAAAGGTGATCTCCAGGAATATAGGCTCAGTTCTATGTTTGAAGAGTGTCTCAGGGCGATAGTCTCTCAGAGAATAAAACTGTATTTGTAAATCTTTACGGAAGCAGATTGTCATATCTCTCTTCTGCAGAGTGACTGGCAGGTTTCAACAGCTTATCTTTAAGTTAACAGGTGAGTACTTAACAACGGTGACTTGAGGACTCCTTGGCTGATTCATTATGCTCAAATATTTGTTATTGTTGATTCTGAGTTCATTAATGATCAGCAATATGATGGAGTTGCTAAAAAAGGAAGGACGGTGTCTTGGGACCGGTTTTCTAGAGAAGCAAAACCAGTGAAACATATATACGTTAATACAATGGACAGCAAAGTCAGTTTGAACTGCAAGGTCGGTAGGTCAAACTCACCAGCCACTCCTCAGAAACCCTATACAAGGTTACTATGGGTTGGAACCAATTCAATGGCACTTAAAAACAATAACAACATAGAGAGGAAGTGTATTATTGAGAAAATGGTTTACAATTTTAGAGTCCCAGGTCCCCAGGGGAAGAGAGAGTCCCTCCCACACGTCCAGTATATTGGGAGCAGGCCACACCCTCAAGGAAGCATCCTTTCAATTGATTGGCTACTCATAGCTGCTCATCAAAAGAGTTAACTATGCTGGCATTAGATTTCATCACCATAGGAGTAAGCACATCTCAACTGCTAACCTTCTGGAAATCCTGGCCTAGTCAAGCTGACACAGAACTCTAACTATTCCATACAGAGTTAGGGAAAGAAGCATAGTACCCAAAACATAAAAGAAAAGAGTTTTGTATGCTGTACACTGTTCTGATCATTAATTTTTAGAAGGCCGTTGACAAACTGGAGTACTTTTAAAGTTATGTAACAAGGGTTATAAACGGTGTACAAATCATGATGTATAAGATGAAGGAAAATGGGTGTGTCACATGTCCTAAAGAAACTTGAGACAGAATGTAAACTATGTGTACAATAAGCAAAAGAAGAACTAGACTTATTGCATTGTAGTACTAGAAGGAAGACCTAAACTGAAATAAAGTTGCAAACAGATGTAACTTAAAGCTATACAAGGAAATACTTTGTAACAATGAAAGGTACCTAGTCCCAGGAAGGTGTGTTTTGACAGTCATAGAACTTCCAGGTAAAGCAAGTATTTGTTCAAAGAATGTGTACTAGATAAACACAGTTCTACTCTGATACACCACCACTCGTCTGTCAGTTTGTCGTACTGAGGTGGCTTGGGAGTTGCTGTGATTCTGAAAGCTATGCAACTGGTATTTTAAATAACAGTAGGGTCACCCGTGGTGGACAGGTTACAGATGAACTTCCAGAGAAGGTTCAAGAGTTGGACAGAAAATTTCAAAGATCAGCTCGAGAAGATAAAGTCAAATATTACAACAAAATGTGCAAAGATCTTGAATCAGAAAACCAAAAAGGAAGAACACCAGCATTTCTCAAGCTGGGGGAACTGAAGAAAAAATTCAAGCCTCGACTTTCATTATTGAAAGATTCACTGGGCAGATTATTGAATGATGCAGAAAGCATCAAAAGAAAGATGGAAAGAATACACAGTCATTGTACCAAAAGGAAATGGTTAATGCTCAACCATTTCAAGAGGTAGCATATGATCAACAGCCAATGATACTGAAGGAGGAAGTCCAATGTGCATTGAAGGAATTGGCAAAGAACAAGGCACCAGGAATTAATAGAATAAAAATTGAAATCTTTCAAGAAAGTGAGGCGGCACAGAAGGCACTCACTCATCTCTGCCAAGAAATGTGGAAGACAACTATCTGGCCTCCTGATTGGAAGAGATCCATATTTGTGCCCATTCTAAAGAGAGGTGACCCAACGGAATGTGGAAATCATCAGACAATCTCTTTGACATCCCATGCGAGTAAAGTTTTGCTAAAAGTAATTCAGAAACGGCTATAATCATACATAGACAGAGAACTTCCAGGGGTTCAAGCCGGATTCAGAAGAGGCCGTGGAACGAGGGATATCATGGCTGATGTCGGATGGATCTTGGCTGAAAGCAGAAAATATAAGAAAGATGTTTACCTGTCCTTTATAGACTACGCAAAGGCTTTCGATTGTGTGGATCATGACAAGCTATGGACAACATTGCAAAGTATGAGTATTCTTGAACACTCAATTGTGCTCATGAGGAATCTGTACCTGGACCAAGAAGCAGTTGTTTGAACAGAACATGGGAACGTTGAATGTTTTAAAATTTAAAAAGGTGTGCGACAAGGTTGTATTCTTTCAACATACTTATTCAACCTGTATGCTAAGCAAATAATCCGAGAAGCTGGGTTCTATGAAGAAAAACATGGCATCTGGAGTGGAGGAAGACTCATTAACAACCTGCAGTATGCAGATGATAGAACCTTGCTTGCTGAAAGTGAAGAGGACTTAAAACATTTACTGATGAAGATCAAAGAGCACAGCCTTTAGTACGGATTACATCTCAATGTACAGAAAACAAAAATCCTCACCACTGGACCAATGAACAACATTCTTATTAATGGAGAAAAGATTGAAGTTGTCAAGGACTTTATTCTTCTTAGATCCACTATCAACACTCAAGGAAGCAGCAGTCAAGAAATCAAATGACGTATCGCATTAGGCAAATCTGCTGCACAAAACCTTTCTAAAGTGTTGAAAAGCAAAGATGTCATTTGAGGACTAAGGTGCGCCTGACCCAAGCCATGGTATTTTCAGTAACCTCATATGCATGCTAAAGTTGGATAGTGAATAAGGAAGACTGTAGAAAAATTGATGTTTTTGAGTTATGGTGTTGGAGGTTTTGCCATGGGCTGCCAAAAGAACCAATAGATCTGTTTTGGAAGCAGTGTAGCCAGAGTGCTCCTTGGAGACCAAGATGGACAAACTTCATCTCTCATTCTTTGGACATATTATCAGGAGAGACCAGTTGCTAGAGACGGATATCATGTTTAGTAAGGTGGAGGGTCAGAGAAAAAGAGGAAGACCCCCAACGAGATGGATTAGCCAAGTAGCAGCATTGATGGGCTCAAGTGTGGCTACAGTAGTGAGGTTGGCCCAGGATCAGGCAGTGTTTCGTTTTGCTGTGCATGAGGTTGCTATAGTTCTGTACTGACTCGATGGCACCTAACACCAACCCTGATACATGTGGGGCCCCCATGAGTCCAGTGGTGGTGAAATGCTAGATGCTAAGGGCTTCTTGTACCAAGTCAAGGCTTTGTTTGCTTGGGTTTCTGTTTGGTTATTTGCTTATTCAAAATGTTTTATTGTGAATTATGTGATAGTTTACATGGGAGAACGTTAGTTTTACATTCATCCTATCATATATCATTTCATTGCCATGATTACAATCCCCTCCATGCATCATCAGCCAAACAAAGGGTATACCCTGCAAGCTTGGCCCCCGGTCAGCAGCACACAGTCACTCTCCCTCTCTGTATCTAGAGTCCCCAGCTGCTCCACCTCTCCACATCGTCGTCTCTGCCTCCATCTCAGGCATCATTGTTTCTCTGGGTAGGGTCCTGCACTCTGCTCTTCTCCCTTGATGGTCCCAGGGACCTCTGCTCCTGAACTGCAAAGTCAATCACTGCCCTCCTTTTGCTACAAAACGTTCACCTTTGCATTTCCACCCTCACAGTCAGTCCTGATAACAATTATTCACTATTGTACCACAAGAGACCTATCACCATCTCCTTTCATCAGCCCCACCCACACAGATTGGTTACTACTCAATGGAGAGTCTACCTTCTTCCATGGCCTCTGGATCTAGGCTCCTTCATGAAAGCTTGTAAGCCAGTCACTTCTTGCCTCTTAGCACCCCCCCACCCCCCCATTTTGGGTAGCCGTTGCCCATCCCTGTCTACTCTGTGTATGGAAGGGGTGGGAATGATCCTCACTGTAAAGATTTGTTCCATCTTTTGAGCTATACATTCATAGGTATAGGTCAAGTTCATCAAATTGTATCAGATTATTCATTTTTTTCCTCTTCTTTCTTCTTCTAGTTGAACTTTGATCATCCAGTCATTGAAGCCAGGTCAAGTGGGTGTTATCTGTTAGTGTGGGTGTTCTTGTGCATATGCCCTCTCTTCTTACCAACTAGATGCTTCACTCTCCACTCTAGTCCTCTGTGGCTATGTCACTGACTCTGGTCCCAAGAGTCTCCAGGTCTTGCCACACTGCTGACCAACCAGGTCTCCACCCGGGTTCACAGGAGTCTATTGAACATTGTAGGGCTTAGCTCGCAGCTTCATTGCTGTTTTTCCCTCACTTCCCCTTATCAGTGATGAACGTGGTCACTGATCAGAGTGCATGTCTGTTCATGTATTCCCATTAAGTCTTAGTCTTGGAAGGGGGTTTACCCTGAGGGGACCCGATTATTTCCTTTTAAGTTAAATTATAGCCTTTATTCATATTTTACCGGGTTTTCCCCTATTATCTGTTTTTTCTGTTTTCTGATTGAGTCTATGCTGTGTTCAGTTGTTATTGTTCCTTAGTTTCTTCCAATCTGTGACAGCTCATCCATCATTCCTACAAGGTTGGCTGAATATACTAGAAAATGCTACTTTGTGGTATCTTTTTACTTATCTTTTGTCAGGAGAGTTTTTCAATATAGTTCCCTAAGTTCAGCCAATCTTGTTTTTATGATAGAAGAAAATGTTATTTTTTTTACCCTTATAATTATATTGGATCTACTATGCATAACCAGAGAAATTAGGGATTAGATCCTATGTTAGGTTGTTGTTAGGTGCCAACGAGTTGTTTCTGACTCTTAGCAACCCTGTATACAAAAGAGGGAAATACTGCACAAGCCTGAGTCATCCTCATAATTGCTTTTATGTCTGTGCCCATTGTTACATCCACTGTGTCAGTCATCTCAGTGAGGATCTTCCTCTTTTTTTTGCTTACCTTCTACTTTACCAAGCATGTTGTCCTCTTACAGAGACTGGTCTCCTGATAGTGTGCCCAAAGTCCATGAGACCAAGTCTCACCATCCTTGCTTCTAAGGGGCATTCTGGCTGTACTTCTTTAAAGACAGATTTGTTCCATCTACTGGCAGTCCATAGGAGCTCTGGTAGCGTAGTGGTAACGAGTCAGGCTGCTAATCTCAAGGTCAGCAGTTTGAAACTACCAGCAGTTCCACGGGAGAAAGATGAGGCTATGTGCTCCCATAAAGATTTACAGCCTCGTAAACCCTATCCAGGGTCTCTATAAGTCAGAACTGGCTCCACGGCACATGACCACCACCACCACTGGTAGTCCATGGTACTTTCAATATTCTTCTCCAATAGCATAATTCAATTGCATCATTCTCCTCTGGTCTTCCTCTTTGTCCAACTTTCACATGCATATGTGTTAAGTGCCATTGAGTTGGTTCTGACTCATAGCAACCTTGTATAGGATTTCCAAGGAGCAGCTGGTGGGTTTGAACTGCCAACCTTTTGGTTCACAGTCCATCATGTTGAAGGATGAAAGTAATGCTGTTTCCTATGTTGACTGTCCTATTTGCACACACACAAAACAAGTTCTCAGCATTCTTGGGTAATAAGGTGTGTAACTTCCTAAAGTACAGGTCTGACCTTTCAGCTACCATAGATCCCATCTAGCTTAATATGGAAACAAGGCTGCCGAAGGTAGGTTTTGTATATCCTTGCCTCTTTTCATTTACCAGAAAAGGAAACAGAACAGGATCAGCTAGGAAGATAGTAGGCGCTTTGGTGGCTGGCTAACTAAAAGACTGGCAGTTCAACCCTGTCGGCTGGTCCATGGGAGAAAGTTGTGGCAGCCTGCTCCTCTAAAGATTTATAGTCTTGGAAACCCTATGGGGTAGTTCTACTTTGTCCTGCAGGGTTATTTTGAGTCAGAATCACCTCTATAGCAAGGACTGTTTTGCAGGAGATTATATCAGAACCAGAGGGGTTTGTCCCAGAAACTAAGTAAAGAAAGTTTCTAAAAGTAGATAGTAACCAAATGTGTGCTAAAATGAAAAATACAGCCTTCACAGAACCTGCATTCTAGTGAGGATTTCCAGACAACAAACAAACAGTAAAATTTTTAGTATGTCAGATGGTGATAAATGTTTTGAGAAATTTAAGCAGGGTAAAGGAAACAGGAGTGTTGTTGTATTCTATTTTGTGTAGGGTGTCAGGGAAGGCCTCACTGGTAAAGGTGTATTTTAGCTAAGACCTGAAGGAAAAAGGAAGCCCAACATGTCAATTTTGGGCAAGACTGTTTCAAGTAAAGGGACTGGCAAGGACACAGGTCATAAACTTATTTGCCATATTCAAACCAAATAGTAAGTATGTATGGTTGGACTATAAGTAGAACTGTCCCTTAGGGTTTCCAAGGCTGCAAATCTGTATGGGAGCAGTCTGTTTCATCTTTTCCCATGGAGCAGCTGGTGGGTTCAGACCAGCTCTGACCTTTCAGTTAGCAGTCAAGCACTTAACCACTGTATCACCAAGGCTCTTTGAGAAGGGTTTAGATTCCAAATAGTTTGAAAGCAGACACCCCCCTCCCCCCAGTATTTGTTGATGGATTGAATGTGAACTGTGAACGCAGTGTAAGGTATTTTTCAAATATTTGGCATGAGTAATTGGAAAAATAGAACTGTGGTTTACTGAAGTGTGAAAAATGATGGCCAGAGCAATTTGAGGGCAGATGAAATAAAGATCAGGAGTCTGAAATGCTTATATGACATCCAGTGACACCCAGTGTCATATAGGCAATTCTAACTCCTGATCTTTATGCCATCTGCCCTCAAATTGCTCTGGCCATCATTTTTCACACTTCAGTAAACCACAGTTCTATTTTCTCAATTACTCGGACTGAGAACCATAAGGTTGGCGATGCAAACCCACCAGAAGCTCCCTGAGAACCTTGTACAGGATTGCTTTGCATCGGAACCAACTAAACAGCACTCAACAACAATAGCAGCGTATGACATCCAAAAACCGAAGCCTACTGCTGTCGAGTCCATTTCAACTAATAGCGAACCCGTAGGACAGACTAGAAATGCCCCATTAGTGTTTCCAAGCCTGGAACTCTTTATGAAAGCAGACTGCCTCATCTTCAGAGTGGCTGATGGGTTCCAGCCACCCACATTTCATTTAGCAGCTCAGTGCTTAACCCACTGTGCCACCAGAGCCCCTTAAAATTGAGTATGTCAATAGGCGTTCAGGAGTGAACCAGAGTGGATGTGAGCTACATGTTTGGCAATTGTTAGTGTCTAAATAGCATTTAAATGGAATTAAGGGCTTCGGACTGGATAATATAGCCTGTATTTTTGCTGTTTGTTGTTACTGGTTTTTTTTCTTCTTTTGTTAGATACTTTCCTAGACTCATTCTCTAAAGTTGTTCTGTACAGATGCAGAAATCTCTGCTCAGTTAATATAATGTTGTTGTTGTTAAGTGCCATCGAGTCGGTTCCGACCCATAGCGACCCTGTACAGGGTTTCCGAGGGTGTAAATCTTTACGGGAGTAGAAAGC
>NW_006408648.1:1446102-1456957 GCF_000296735.1 Chrysochloris asiatica
ACTTAACAACAACAACATAGCTCCTGAAGTGATCTGAAGACTGAGCCCTGGGGTACTCCAACATTTAGACATTGAGAAGATCCAGTTAATGACTGAGCATGGAGCCCTGGATTGAGGAACAATATTTTCCATGTCTTTTATAAGAACAGTTTTAGTGGTGAGGAGAAGAATTGGAAATAAGGAGTGTAGATGTCTCATTTCAGAAGTTAGGCTGTTAGACAGCTGAGAAATAGGACAATAGCCAGAGGGAATCAGGGGTTGAGGTTTTTAAAAAGATGTGGTTGTTGTTAGGTGCCATCTAGTTAGCTGTGACTCACAGCAACTGTATGCACAATAACAAAGCACTGCCTCATCCTGCATCATCCTCAAAAACTGTTCTGTTTTTGCCCATTGTTGCATCCACTGTACCAGTCCATCTTGTTGGGGATCTTCCCGTTTTTCACTGATCCTCTACTTTACCAAACATGATGTCTTTCTCCAGGGACTGGTCCCTCCTTATAACATGTCCAAAGTATGTGAGATGAAAGGACATTCTGGCTGTACTTTTTCCAAGACAGATTTGTTTATTCTTCTGGCAGTCCATGATACTTTTAATACTTTGTCAACACCATAATTCTAGTACATTGATTCTACTTTATTTTTCCTTGTTTACTATCCAACATGCATATGAGGTGATTCAAAATACCATGGCTTGGGTCAGATGCACCTTAGTTCTCAAAGTTGCTCTTTAACACTTTAAAGAGTTCTTGTGTAGCAGATTTACCTAGTGCAATGCATCGTTTGATTTCTTGACTGATGCTCTCATGAGCTTTGATCCAAGTTAAGTGAAATTCTTAACAACTTCAATCTTTCCATTTATCTTGATGTTGTTTATTGGTCCAGCTGTGAGGATTTTTGTTTTCTTTACATTGAGTTGTAATCCATACTGAAAGTTGTAAATTTTTTTATCTTCATCAGCAAGTACACCAAGTCCTCTTCACTTTCGGTAAGAAAGGTTGTGTCATCTGCAAATCGAAGGTTGCTAATGAAATTTCCTCCAATCCTGATGCCATATTCTTCTTCATATAGTCCAACTTCTCACATTATTTGCTTAGCATTCAGATTGAATAAGGATGGAAAGGATACAACCCTGACACATGTCTCTTCTGATTTTAAACCATTCAGTATCCCTTTGTTCTGTTCAAATGACTGCCTCTTGGTCTATGTACAGGTTCTGCATGAGCACAATGAAATGTTCTGGAATTCTGATTTTTTGCAATGTTACCCATAATTTGTTATGATCCATACAGGCAAATGCCTTTACATAGTCAGTAAAATACAAGTAAACATGTTTCTGGTATTCTCTGCTTTTAGTCAACATCCATCTGACATCAGCAGCGAGATCCCTTGTTCCATGGCCTCTCCTGAATCTGGCTTGAATTTCTGGCAGCTTCCTTTCGGTGTACTGCTTGCTGCAACCAATCTTTGAATTATCTTCAGCAAGATTTTACTTGGTTGTGATATTAATGTGATATTGATTGTGATAATAATATTAATTCAGTATTTTCCTTTCGTTGGTCACCTTTCTTTGGAATAGCCACAAATACGGTTCTCTTTCAGTTTGTTGGCCAGGTAGCTGTCTTCCAAATTTCCTGGCATAGACTAATGAGTTCTTCCAGATAAGAAATATTAAAGCATAGTTCTATAGTGCTCTATCCTAATGGATCCAGTATCAACCAACCCATTGTCACCAAGTAGATTTGACTCATGGTGCCCCTATAGGACAGAATACAAGTGCCCGTTGGGTTTCCAAGGCTATGATCTTTACAGAAGCAAATTGTCACATCTTTCTCCTATGGAGCGGGTAGTGGGTTTGAACTACTGACTTTTTGATTAGCAGTCAAGCACTTAACCACTGTGCCACTATGGCTTGTTGTTGTTGTTGTTGTTAAGTGCTGTTGAGTCTGTTCTGATTCATAGTGACCCTGTATAGGGTTTCAGAGGAGCAACTGTTGGCTTTGAACCACCGACCTTGTAGTTCAAACCAACCTTATGGTTGAGTACATATCCTCCAATGCCACACCAGGACTCCATAGAGGTGGAAATTAATGATGCTGGAGGGAGTGAGAAGAACTACCATAACCGTGTACTTGAGAAAGCAATATGAATTGGAGTCCTCTAACGTATAGATAGAAGCGTTTACAGTTAATTCTTCAAGAGTATCAAAAGGGAAGCTAGACAGTTGTTATAACAATCTGAGCTGACCTCTCTGCCTTGAACTTAACTGGCCTAGCAGATCCTCTCACAAGCCACTGTTGTGATGGAACCTTATGTTTTAAGGCATTTTAAGGAGACTAAAACAAGTAATACACTTATATTGCTAAGAGAGCTTGTCTATAGCCATCCACTGATCACAGAGACATAATTAAACACATTTTGTTTGGAATATACCATGCATATATGAACTGGAACCCTCATAGCAATACTTTCTGACTTACCCTTTTAGACGTAGCTACAGATAATGGGTGGTAGAAACTTGTGGAAGTCATCTTTGCTGATATTTCTCAGAAAATGGGGAGCAAATACTATACCACAGAGGTGAACTCGATGGACATTAGAAGTCAACCCCAGGGCACCTTATGATTCTGTTACCTCAAAAACTGTCCACTTTATGCTGCCTGGTTGATTCCTCTCTCTTGACTTTCCCCTCTGCTTCCTCTGTCTCAATTAAAAACCCCATTTCTCTCCTTGTGTTCATGTTCTGCAGCTTAGCAATCTCTTCTGTTGCCTTGATCCTAGACTTCAGAGGCTCACTATTCACCTAAGATAGACTACCATGAAATTCTCTCAATGACAGTTTCTGTGCTAAGGGAAATTTTGGTCCAAGTTATAAAATAATAGAAATGTCACCATCTTTGTATTTGTGTAAGTAAAGTCACTGGAATGAGCCCTTTTAGTAGTATAGATATATGTTCCTATATCTGTGGTTTTTTTCAGTAGCCTCCTATGTATGTGAAAATCTGACAGCAAATAAGGAAGACCATAGAAGAATTGATACATTTGAGTTGTGGTGTTAGAGAAGAATATTAAAAGAACAACGTACTGCCAGAAGAACAAACCAATCTGTGTTGAAAGAAGTACGGCCAGAATGCTTGTTAGAAGCCAGGATGATGAGACTTCGTCTCTCATGCTTCGGACATATTATCAGGAGGAACCAACCCTTGGGGAAGGATATTATGCTTGTAAAGTGGAGGGTCAATGAAAAAGAGGAAGACCCTCAATGAGATGGATTGGCATAGTGATGGCAGCAATGAGCTCAAATACAACAGTCATTGTGGGGTTTTGCAGGACCAAGCAGTGTTGCATTCGTTTTGTATAAGGTCACTATGAGTTAGAACCGATTCAACAGCACCTAACAACTACAACAACGTTTGGTACTCTGAAGGGAAAAAATAATTGAGGAATGTTTTGCCATAGCAATGGCCACATGCTGTAGCTCTACAGTTAGAGGGAGCTCTGTCCTGTCCTCCTCTGAGGAAGGACTTGTTGCCCCAGCTACTGAGAGTGTTCTCATCTGTACAGTTGTCAGCCCACTCATGGACTCAGTCAGCTCCAGAGAGCTACCACAGCCACACCCTTCCTGAGGCAGCCCTCACACAGTGACTGGCAGTAGGAGGGATGTAAAGGTCAGGCCATTTGGCCACAGTTGGGAGATCCCTGATGGTCCATTTTGTCTCCAGAGCTCTCATTGGGTCAGCATCAGATATACATTCCACCCAACTTCTTATTATGCCCAACCGTGGTTAGTTGGCTCATATCCACAGGTGTTGATCCTAAGAGGAGTCCCCTAATGAACATCTTACACAGTAAAAAAAAGAGGAAAGAAAACGGGACAAAATTATCACTTGATTGTTATTGTTGTTAAGTGCCATCGAGTCGGTTCTGACTCATAGTGACCCAGTATACGTTTTAACAGAGTGACTGGTGAATTTGAACCACCAACTTTGCAATCCAAACTGACCTTCAGGTTGAGTGCTTATCCTTTCTAAAATGGTCATTGTGACGCTCTCCTGTTCCCAACCTTAAAACACACACAAAACCAAATTAAATTTCTGTCAAGTCAGTTCCAATGCATGATGACCCCATATGTGCATAGTAGAACTGTTCTTGTTAAGTTTTCAAGACTGAAAAAATGCCTGTGGATATGTTCAAACTGCCAGCCTTTGAGTAAGTAGTTGAGTTATTTCACTTATCACAATCTGTAATTATGTGTTTATTATCTGTGTCTTCCAATAGACCTTAAATACCTGAGGGCAGGAACGATGACACCACACCAGAACTCTATTACCTGAAGTGTGAGGATAAATCTAAAACAAACCTGTAGCTGCCAAGTTGATTTCAACTCATGGCCAAGAAAGTAGAACTGAACTGCATAGGATTTTCTTGGCTGTAGTCTTTCCAGGAGATTGACAGATTTTCTTTTGTAGTGCAAATGAATGGGCACAAACTTCTAACCTTTCAGTAAGTAGTCATGTGTAGACCTTTTGTGTCATCCAAGGACCTGCCTGTTGTTAATAAAATTAAAAAAAAACCTCATTGGTATTGAGTCAATTCTGACTCATAGCAACCCTATAGAGGGGTTCTGAGATAAAATCTTTACAGGAGCAGCCAGCCTCCTTTCTCCCATGGAGTCGCTTTGTGTTTGAACAGCCAACCTTGCAGTTAACAGCCTAATGCTTACCTACAGAGCCACCAGAGCTCCTAAATTTCTGATTTTGTTAATTGCCATCCTGTCAGCTGCTAATAGGTGCCCAGAAAAGGGTATTATCTCATTCATTGAAAGGAAGCTTTCGCTTACCCCCAGTCCCCCTCCAGCATCTGGGTGTCATGTTTTAATCAAATTTATTTTCAGTCATGTTAGTTCTTCTAAAATTGTTCTAATAGTACCTTTCATCAAATGGTTTTTGCCCTTACACCCTCATACTGTAATCATTTGGTTGGTTGGTTGGTTATGTGCCCTGGAGTTGGTTCCAACTTATAGCGACCCTGTACAGGGTTTCCGAGGCTGTAAATCTTTACAGGAACAGAAAGCCTCATCTTTCTCACACGGAACAACTGGTAGTTTCGAACTGCTGACCTTGTGGTTTGCAGTCCGATTTGTAACCACTACGCTACCAGAGCTCCTTACTGTAATCATTTAAGGCCTATTTATATAAAAGTCTTGTGCCTTTAAGTCTTTCTTTGTGTAGTCTTCATACCTCTCTTCCATAGTCAGTTGGTATCTTTTTGATTGCCTTGGATTTTAAAGTCATGCCTTGTTAAGATTTGGATGAGATGAAGAAATCATTTTTTTCAAGATTGAGCATCAGTGGAACAGAAACTACTTTGAAAAGGATGCTAATCTCCAGCTGTAATAAAAGGAAACCTGGTTATTTCGATCATATGGCTATAAATAATGTCAGAACCAACACAACTGTACATTAACAACAATAGCTGCTCACTTGGTGACTGTTTACCTTCAATGCAAGCAAAATATTTAGGGAAAAAACTAACATCATGTAGTCTTATAGTCCCAAACCTAGGAAACTTTATGAAATGTTTCATTGGACTCCCAGTATAGCCTTATAATAGCCATGGTTTATATTTTTAGGAATATTTCTTATCGTGTATGTCAATTAACAACAACATGTACCACTTAAAGAGCTCTGGTAGCATAGTGGTTACGAATCGGGCTGCAAACCTCAGGGTCAGCAGTTTGAAACTACCAGATGTTCCGCAGAAGAAAGATGAGGTGTTCTGCTCCCCTAAGATTTACAGCCTCGGAAACCCTGTACAGGGTCGCTATGAGTCGGAACCGACTCCATGGTACTTAACAACAGCAACAATGTACCTCTTATTAATTAGAGTCTATTTCCTAAGGAAATAATGTGGTTTAAACTCCATGTTCTATTTAGTAGAGAAATTAAATGAACAATTTGTATGCATTACTTGTTACCTAGGAGCACAATTTTCCATGCTATTCCTTTTGCCAAACTGTATTAATCATATACAGATTAGGATAGACTATTATGAAGTTAACTCGGTTCATATCACAAATTATCCTTAATGTAGCATTCATGTGGCTGGTCTGGATCTTAAGTTTATTTTCCTTGCTGTTTCATCTGCATAATTATGGTTTTGCTGACTTTCAATTTCCCTCAAGCAAATAAACTCTTTGTAAACCAAACACTTAACCATTTTTCCTCTACCGAAATAAAGGAAGGATGAGGGTTGAATATGAAAATGTAGTAGCATTAGTTTAAGGCTACTTTTTTCTTTGATATGGTTTCAAGTTGCTGTTAGGTATGGGATAAATTGGAACAAATGTGGCTACTTTGGCCATTCCTATTTAATGTGAGCCATGTGTGTGACATGGCTGCCCTAAACAGTAAGGCATTATTAGTTGTTCAAGGGGACTTCAAAAAAGTTTGTGAAAAAAATGGAACTAAAAGATAATGGAAAATTTCCATGAACTGTTTCAAGTGTACTCGTATTAAAAGAAGTGTAGCATTCCAACAATATATTCAACCAGAATATTGACTATTGAAACCACAACATTGTCAGATATAGTGCAGGAAGATGAGCCCCTTAGGTTGGAAAGCAATAAAATTATGAATGGGGAAGAGCTGTCTTCTCAAAATAGAGTTGACTACGATGATGTGAATGGAACAAAACTTTGGGGACCTTCATTTGCTGATGGAGTACAGTTTAAAATGTGGAGAAACAACTACAAATACCTATAATCAAACACAAAATGTACGAAGTATGAATATAGGAGAATTGGAAGTTGTCAAAAATGAAATGGGCTTCATAAATATCAATATCTTAGGCATTAGTGGGCTCAAATGGAGTGGTATTGGCCATTTTGAATCTGACAATCACATAGTTTACTATATCGAGAATGACAAATTGAAGAGGAATGGTGTCACATTCATCATCAAAAAGAGCATTTCAAGATCTAACTTGAAGTGAAATGCTGTCTGTGAGAGGGTAATATCTATACTTCCACAAGAAAGACCAGTTAATACCACTTTCTTCAATTTTATGCTCCAACCACTAAAGCCATTAATGATGAAATTGAAGAATTCTACTAACTTCTTCAGTTTGAAATCTATCAAACATGCAATCAAGATGTATTGATAATTTCTGGTGATTGAAATGCAAAGGTTGGAAACAAAGAGGAAGAATCAGTAGTTGGAAAATATGGCCTTGGTGATAGAAATGATGCAGGAGATCACATGATAGAATTTTGCAAGACCAAAGACTTTTTCATTGCAAATACCCTTTTTAAACAACATAAAAGATAATTATACACATGTAATTTACCAGATGGAATACACAGAAATCAAATTGACTACATATGTGGAAAGAAGGTGGAAAACCTCCATATTATCAACCAAAACAAGGCCATGGACAGACTGTGGAACGAACCATCAATTACTTGTATGCAAGTTCAGGCTGAAGCTGCAAAAAATTAAAACAAATCCACATGAGCCAAAATATGACCATGAAACATATCTCACCTGAATTTAGAGATCATCTCAAGAACCGATTTAATGCATTGGACCCTAATGACTGAAGACTAGAAGAGTTGTGGGGTGACGTGGAGAACAACATACAGAAAGGAAGTAAAAGGTCATTTAGAAGACAAGGAAGAAACAAAAGACAAAATGGATGTCATAAGAGACTCTGAATCTTGCTCTCCAGCACAAAAGATGCTAAAGCAAGTGGAAGAAATGAGAAAGTAAAAGCTGAACAGAATATATCAAAGGGCAGCTCAAGAAGACAAAGTTAAATATTATAATAGAATGTACAAAGATCTAGAATTAGAAAACCAAAAGGGAAGACCATGTTCAGCAGTTCTTAAGCTGAGGAAGCTGAAGAACAAAATCAAGCCTCGACTAGAAACACTGAAGGATTCTATGGGCAAATTATTGACTGATACAAAAAGCATCAAAAGAAGATGGAAGGAATACAGAGTAGCAAAAATAAATGGTTGATGTTCAACCATTTCACAAGGTAGCATTTGATCAAGAGCCAATTATACTGAAGGATGAAGTCCGAGGTGCACTGAAGGCATTGGCAAAGAACAAGGATCCAAGAATTAATGGAATATAAATAGAAATCTTTCAATAAACTGATGCAGCAATGGAAGCACTCACTCATCTAAGCCAAGAAAATTGGAAGACAACTATCTAGCCAACTGACTGGAATAAATCTTATCTGTGCCCATTCCAAAGAGAGGTGATCCAATGAACTGTGGAAATCATCAGACAATATCATTAATATCTCATCCAAGTACAATTTTGCTAACGATAATCCAAAAACAGATGCAAATGTACAGTGACAGAACTGCCAGAGGTTCAAACCAAATAAAGAAGAGGACATAGAATGAGGTATATCATTGCTGATGTCAGATGGATCTTGGCTGAAAACAGAGAATATGAGAAAGATGTTTACCTGTGCTTTATTGATTTCACAAAGTCTTTTGATTGTCTGGATCATGACAAACTGTGGACAACATTGTGAAGAATGAGTATTCCAGAACACTTCATTGTGTTCATGAAGAATGTGTACAGAGACCAAGAAGCAGTTTTTCTAACAGAACAAGGGAACACTGAATGGTTTAAAATTAGATAAGGTGTGTTAACCAAATAATTCGAGAAGTTGGATTATGTGAAGAAAAACATGACATCAGGGTTGGAAGAAAACTCATTAACAACCAACTGATGTAGATGATATAATCTTGCCTGCTGCAAGCAAAGACGATGTAAAATACTACTGATGTAGATGAAAGACCACAGCTTTCTGCGTAAAGCACCTCAATGTAAAGAAAACAAAAACCCTCACCACTGGACCAATAAATAACATGAAAACAAATGGAGAAAAGATTGAAGTTGTCAAAGACTTAATTTTGCTTGGATCAACTATCAATACTCATGGAAGCAGTAGTCAAGAAGTCAAAGGCATTAGGCAAATCTGCTGCACAAAACCTCCTTAAAGTGTTAAAGAGCGAAAACGTCAGTTTGAGGACTAAGGTACACCCGACCCAAGTCATGGTATTTTAGTAGTCTCATATGCATGTTGTACAATGAATAAGGAAGACTATAGAAAGACTGGTGCATCTGAATTGTGGTGTTGGAGGAGAATATTAAAAATACCATAGACTTTCAGAAGAACAAACAAAGCTTATTTTGTGTTGGAAAACACACAACCAGAATGTTCCTTAGAATACAGGGTGGCACGACTTTGTCTCTTATACTTCCGACATGTTATTTGAAGGGAACCGTCCCTGGAGAAGGACATAATCCTTGGTAAAGTGGAGGGTCAGCTAAGAAGAAGAGAAAACCCCAAGAAGATGGTGTTACGTTGGAACGGATTGCCCCTCAGCAGCATAGTAACAATTGTGAGGATGGCGCAGGACGGGGTAATGTTTCACTATGAGTCAGAACCACCTCCACAGCATCTAACAACTACATAGGTAACATACAGTGACTATTTCAGGTTATGTTACTGTTTAAGAAGAGTATAAGTACTTAACAAATTATAATTTATCTATGGGTAGAGTCCTGGTGTGATGCTGTAGGATAAACACTAGACTGCTAACCACAAGATTAGCAGTTCACATCTACCGGTTGCCCCTTGGAAACCCTATACAGGGATGCTCTGAGTTGGAACTGACTTGAGGGTACTTAGCAACAACCAACAACTTGTGGAAAGGATACGTATATTGTGTCATAAGAGGAATAGTTGAAAGCACTTGGAATATTTGTCCTATTTAACTTCAGAGGAAATAACGTGAATCAGTAGTAGGAAAGCAGTTTTAAGTCAAAAAAGAAAAAAAAATTAAAAATAACTGTAATTAAAAATGCAATGATTACCTAAGAAATAGAAAAATCTCATTTACTGAAAGTATTCAAATAAAGACTGGATATAAAATGATTCATTCACTGTGTTAGAAGGTTGGTTTGCTTGTTTTAGTTACTGAGTCCCCTTCAATCTGAGTTTCTGATTCTATGTTCCAAAACAAATGTAATGATTGCAATCTTAACCACAAAACTTAAGAGTGAGAAAATATGCACACACACACCAGGAATAACAAATATGCACTGAAGTTTAAAGATATAAACAATCCAAAAAAGAAATAATTAACATTTGTATATCAAAAGATGTTATCAACAAAATGAAGACTAACCTCCAGATTGGGGATGAGCTTTGGAAAACATATATGAAGGAGCCTCAAAAATTTTTTCTGTAAAAATGGAATTGAAAGGTAATGGAATTTTTTGAAGTCCCCTCATCTTATATAAAGGTTTAATATACAGAATATATAAACAACACTGTAGCTTAACAAATGAACAAAAATTGGACAAAGGACTTGCATAGACATTTCACCAAAGAAGGTAAACAGATGTCCAACAAGCATATGGAAAATATAGTTAATGTCATTAGTCACAAAGAGGAGAGTCAGTCAAAAAGTATTGTGAAAGGATTCCAGTTCATACATGTATAGGTTTATTCCAAACATGTTTCAGCATGTCTGTATAATCAGTGGATAGCTGTAAACAAGTTTTCTCAGTAATATATTAGTCTTATTGTTGTTGTTGTCATGTGCCTTGGAGCCAGTTCTGACTCATAGCACCCTGAACAGGGTTTCCAAGGCTGTAAATCTTTACAGGAGCAGAAAGCCTCATCTTTCTCCCACGGATTAGCTGGTAGTTTCAAACTGCTGACCTTGAGGTATGCAGCCCAATTCGTAACCACTATGCTACCAGAGCTCCTTATTAGTTTATTGTTGTGGTTGTTATGTGCCGTGGAGCCGGTTCCAACTCACAGA
>NW_006408648.1:1457932-1458757 GCF_000296735.1 Chrysochloris asiatica
CCTACAGTGCCTATAATGAACTTTCCTGTTGAAGATGCAGGAAGAGTTGTCAACTAGGGATAGACTGTGTAAGGGTGTACAAAAATGGCAGGGAAGCCATGTCTGACTTCCTCTGGCTTCTCAAGGGGAAGGAGAATCAAACTCAATTAGCATAAGGCCAATTCCTTTGAGGTGGAGGTCAGACATTTCTCTACCTTATAACCTTCTTTACCCTATCTGACATCAACCATTCCTCCCACAGCACCCTTAACTTCTTTGCTGAGTTCAACAATCCTTTGCAATGACCACAAAGAAGTCTTAGACAATACTCGCAATAATGGGGTTTATTAAAGAAGTGAGCAGGTTACATTTCAGACAGCAAAAGCAACTCAGGATGCAGCAGTTCTCTACTCAGGAGCGCTACTTCTCTGCCATACCGTAGGCACACCTCACTCATCTTTGGCCTTTCAGCCATTCAGCCCCCCAGCCTTTGCTCTGCTTGGCCAAATGTTACAAAGCTCCTTTAGCCAGTCTGTAAATGCCCAAAGAGTACATTCTGCAAACCAGCCTTCTTCTGCCTATAGGGAGTCAGCTTTACTTGGTCAGTGGCCAGAAAGCCCTCAGCTGCTCTGTCTCTCCATGCAGCCACTCATGGCTCTTCTTTCTTGATGGTCCTGGGATCATCTGTTCCTGCTTCTGAGATGGCCCCCTTTAAGCCAAGCAGCATGACTAAATGAACCAATCCTGGCATTAAGAGTCCTATACACTGTAACAGCCAAGATCCATCGGACATCTGCAATGATATCTCTCTTTCCACGGCCTTTTCTGAATCCGGCTTAAACCTCT
>NW_006408648.1:1460761-1463930 GCF_000296735.1 Chrysochloris asiatica
GCTATGAGTCGGAACTGACTTGGATGGCACTTAACAAGAATAGCAATAACACTCTATTTGCATGTTCTCTCCCAATCATTTGGTGGGAGTTAAGATGACTTTGAATAGAAAAGCCGTATCAAGTGCACTCATGGTACCACAGGGAGCTGTCCCAGATGTGGGATGATTGAAATAAGCACATGGATGTGTAGACTCTCATGCGGACATTTCAGTGAGACAAAGGCAGGTGAGGTAAACAGGATGGGGATAAACCCCCACATCAGAGACTAGATCTTCACTCAGTGCAGCTGAGCTAAGAATGGGGAACAGTAAGTATGTTCCAGATAGGCAAGAAAATAACCATCAGTGCTTTAGTGAACTGTAGTAAATAGCATCAAATGTAAAGCACTGATTGAAAAGCAGAGTTTAGCATTTTATTAAAAGAGACAAAGGAGTAAAGAAATGACATCATATTTCTATCCTAAGAGAACTAAAAGTATGGTGGTATACCTAATTGTAATGGGAAAATTGGAAGTGGAAAATGAGGAACCTCTAGGTGTGATACAACTTCATAATTACAGTGGGCCATATAGTCTACATGTACTTTTCAAGAGTCAGAAATACTTGCTTTGTGAATAAACTTGTCTTAGGCTAGAAAGAAATTTTGAAAGCCATAAATGATGACATCTTTTTCATGGAGGAAGAGACTACTATGTTGAGATGTGCTTTGGTTTTATTCCAATAATTTCTTTTGCCTTATTATTATTATTATTATATGACAACCCTTGGCACATATTTTCAAAATAATTACTATATGTAAGATACAAAGGAAAATTCTATCTCATCTGCCTTGTTTTCTAAACTTATAAGCCATGCCTTTTTTTTTTTTTTTAACTTTTTGAACAACATAATTCTGTATTTTAAAAACCACCAGATAAATCAAGAAAATGAAAGGACCATAACTATATTTATAATCAGAGGGCTTTCAAAAGGCCACTTCCTTTACTTATGACAAGTACTAGCTTGTTCTGTTTATAGCATAAAATATGTTAGTTATCATTTTTTGAGAACATTTAAAGCAATAATCTGTCACTCAAATGCTTTTTAGTGATAATTTTTACTAACAATTTACATTTGAAAATTTGAAATTTTATATTGGAGATGTAGAACTAAACTTAAAAAACAAAAGATTCAACCCTTTCATTCAGAAAAGTGTGACCCAAGAGAACTTTTCCCTCTCCTTTGAGGTAATTGTTGAAATTTTCTATTAAACTTAGAAGGATTTTGTTTTCAGCATGTAGGGTCCGCCCAATGTTGGGAATTATAAAGAAATCCATAATATTAGAATATAGTATCAATATTGTTGACAAATCTTTATTCTTAACATTAGACTCACTTAGAAAATGAAAAATCATCTGACTACTTTTGTTTTCTTTCAGGCCTTCGGATCACTGTGCTCCTGACATCCTTCCTCATGGTTCTGGGGACTGGTGTAAGATGCATACCTATATCAGACTCAATGCTTAAAAGAAGGTAAACCCTACAAGTAACTTTACAAATGTTTACCATGTTTTTGTCTTTCATTGGGAATATATTATATGTGTTTGCTTAAAACAGTTCCATTTTGAAGAAGATGAGTAAAGCGTGATATTTAGAGAAGCCCTTCACTTCCCCCACATGAAGGGTTAATTCAGGGGACAGTTACTGGATGTCAGATACAAAATACTGAAGTAGCTGTTGTAGAAGTAAAAAGGGGATAGATTAATCTGCATGCTATCAAGGAGCTCTAACATTGTTGTTAGGTGTCATTGAGTTGGTTACAATTCATAGTGATTCTGTGTACAACAGACTAAATGAAACATTACCTGGTTCTGCGCCATCCTCACAATTGTTGCTATGTTTGAACCCATTGTTGCAGCTACTGTGTCTGTCTATCCATCTTGCTGAGGGTTTCCCTCCATTTCACTGACATTTACCAAACATCATGTCCTTCTCCTGGGGCTGGTCTCTCCTAATAACATTTCCAAAAGTACATGAAATGAAGTCTTACCATCCTCACTTCTAAGGAGCATTCTTTATTGCTGTTAAATGCCATCGAGTCTGTTCCAACTCAGCAACTCTTGTATAGGATTGGCAAGGAGTGGCTGGTGTGTGTAAGCCACAGACCTTGAGGTTAGCAGTCCATTGCTTATGCTACAGCATCACACCAGGACTCCATTCTGGCTATGGTAAAAGAATATAACATAAAGAAGAATACTATTATTAATGCCATAAATCAAAACCAAAACCTCCTATTGTTCAAGTCGATTCTGATTCATGGTGGTGGTAGTGGTTATGTGCTGTGGAATCAGTTCTGACTCATAGCGACTCGGTACAGAGTACAGGCTAGATCTGCTCCATATGGTTTCAAAGCCTATAATCTTTGGAACATATGGAAGCAGACTGCCCTATGTTTCTCCCACAGAGTGGCTGGTGGGTTCCAGCCATGACTTTATAGTTAGTAGCCAAGTGCTTAACTGATGTGCCGCCAGAACTCTTTAGTTAATGCCATGGGAGAGGTATAAAATTGTCCTGAGACAGAGAAGTTTTGACTGAGGTTACCAACAAGAATTCTTTCTTGAAGGAAGTGATAAATAAACTAAGCATTGATGAGTAGAATTTGATAAGTATAGTTGTTGTATTAAGTGCTGTTGAGTTGATTCTGGCTCATAGCTATCCTGTATAGGGTTTCTGGTGAGTAACTGGTATGTTTGAACCACTGACCTTGCTGTTAGCAGTCCAGTGCTTATCCTATAGCACCACATCAGGACTTCAAGTATATTTGTTGTTAAGTGCCGTCGAGTTGGTTCCAATTCATAGCAACCCTGTATAGGGTTTCCAAGGAGTGGCTGGTGAGTTTGAACTGCCAGCCTGTGGTTCAAACCGACCATGCAGTCCAGTGCTTTATTCCGTAGTGCCATAGGGCAAAGATATCCCAGGATGGGGGAATAACAGGAGTGAAGACTTAGAAACAAGTAAGCACAGAACTATTCTGGGATGGACAGTTAGTTTAATTTGTGTACAACAGTATTTTTGCAACTGGGGCTCATGAATTAATTCTCGGGGCATATGGAGTATATGAGAAGGATCCCTGGTAGCGTAGTGGATTATAAACTGGGCTGTTAACCGCAGATCTACGAGCCATTCAGTG
>NW_006408648.1:1470495-1478405 GCF_000296735.1 Chrysochloris asiatica
TAATAAATCCTCACAACTAGGCAAATAAACAGCATTATGATAAACAAAGAAAAGATCGATGTTGTCAAGGACTTCATTTTACTTGAATCCACAATCAAAGCTCATGGAAGCAGCAGTCAAGAAATCAAATAACGCATAGCACTGGGTAAATCTGCTGCACAAGATCACTCTAAAATGTTAAAGAGCAAACTGCCACTTTGAGAACTAAGGTACACCTGACCCCAAGCCATGGTATTTCCAATGCCTTGTAATGTATGTGAAAACTGGGCAATGAATAAAGAAGACCATGGAAGAATAAATGTATTGAAATTGTGGTATTGGCAACAAAAATTGAAAGTACCATGGACTGTCAAAAGAATAGAAAAAAAATCTGTCTTGGAAGAAGTACAGTCAGAATGCTCCATAGAATCGGTGATGTAGTTTGTGCTTGTTGTCAATGGGACCAGTTCCTGGAGAAGGACATATTGCTTGGCAATATACAGGGTCAGCAAAAAAAAGGAGGACTTACAGTGATATGGACTGCACAGTAGCTGTAACAATGGGCTCAGCAAAGTTTGTGAGGATGGTTCAGGACCAAGCAGTGTTTCATTCTGTTGTGCTTGGAATCACCATGAGTCGGAGCCAACTTCATCACACTTACCAACTAGTAGTTTCAGTAGGTAGTCACTTTTAAAGGTCAGTCTCCTTCTAACACTCAAAAGAAAGGGATAAAGACCTTTAATATGCATCTGAACTACACTGATGCAATTAATTAGCAGTTGTGCTTTTTGTCCCTTTTTCCTTTAGACCTTTTCATGGTCGTCAGGTATACCATTCCAGAAGGTTAGTTTGAAAGAACCCTTGGCTTTTGTATCTTAACTCATGTAAATGGTAGCTTCTTGACAAGCCCTTTCCTCAATCAGAACTATTCTTAATAGCACCCAAATGGTGTTCTACCTCTGAATCGCATTGTTATTTATTTTATCTGCTTGTTGTTGTTAAGTGCCATCGAATTGTTCCAATTCATAGCCACCCTGTATAGGATTTCAGAGGAGCAGCTAGTGGGTTTGAATTGCCAGTCTTGTGGCTAGCAGTCCAGTGCTTATCCTATGGTGCCACACCAGGACTCCATTTATTGTTGTTGTTAAGTGCCGTGGAATCAGTTCCAACTCACAGTGATCCTGTATAGGATTTCTGAAGGCTTTTAAATCTTTTTGGAAGCAGAAAGTTATATCTGCCCTTAATCATAAAGCTATTCAGTGATTCCCATAACACATCTAATACTGTCTTTCAATACAAAGGTAATTTTTGTTAATGTCAATTATAGATAACAATTACTAACGTGTATGCTGTTGTTGTTGTTAGGTGCCATTGAGTCAGTACTGACTCATAGAGACCCTATCCACTACAGGACAAAACACTGCCCGGTCCTGGGCCAACCTCACAATTGTTGCCATGTTTGAGCCCAATGATGCTGCCACTTGGCCAATCCATCTCGCTGGGGGTCTTCCTCTTTTTCTCTGACCGTCCACCTTACCAAACATGAGATTCTTCTCCAGTGACTGGTCCCTCCTAACAATATGTCCGAAGTATGAGAGATGAAGTTTGGCCATCCTGGCCTCCAAGGAGCACTCTGGCTGCACTTCTTCCAACACAGATCTGTTGGTTCTTTCGGCAGCCCCTGGCACTTTCAATATTCTCCTCCAACACCATAACTCAAAAGCATCAATTCACTGTCCAGCTTTCGCATGCATATGAGGTTATTGAAAATACCATGGCTTGGGTAAGGCGCACCTTAGTCCTCAAGCTGACATCTTTGTTCTTTAACACTTTAAAAAGGTCTTGTACAGCAGATTTGTCTAAAGCAGTACATCGTTTGATTTCTTGAATGCTGCTTCCATGAGTGTTGATAGTTGATCCAAGAAGAATGAAGTCCTTGACAATGTGTATGGGATAGTTAAATCGTATTTTGATCTAATAAACATAGATTTCCTAGAAATATATTCCATTCTGAAGTGCTTTGCAACCTGCAAAATTACATTTAAAATGACCGTAGCAGGAAATTTATTTAGTAAATGATTTTGTAACAACTATTTGGCTATCTAGGAGGACAAAATCAAGAAAAAAGACTCTATATCTCTATTATACTACTTAAGTAAATTTCAAGGGGATCAAAGATTTAAATGTTTAAAAAAAAAAAAAAAAGAGCCTTAGGACTGTTAGAAGAAAATGAGATTGCTTTTAATAATCTTAGCATGGAGAAGACCTTCTAATTAAGACACAAATCTCAGAAGTGATAAAAGTAAAGATTAGCACATTTGATTACATAAAGATTTTAAAAATCTGCATGTTTAAATAAAACATAAAACAACCTCAAAAGATGAATGAAAAATGGGGAAATACAAAGCAGTTTCTGAAAGTTCTTGGAAAAATTTCATTAAATTTTAATTCCATTTTTCCATAAACCTTTTGCAGTCCCTTCATATTTGTAATAGTAAGATAAATGGGTAGTTTCTTTCAAATCAATAAGAAAAACAATAATGGCCCAGTAGGAAAGTAAGCCACAGAACTAAGCAAGTAATTTAAGAAATTGAAATGCAAGTGATATAAGCTTAAGAAAAGATACTCAATTTTGTATTATAATTGAGGAAATGAAAATTAAAACAGCTATTATCTGTCTCTGTTTATTGGGAAGGATGGAAAGAATAATAATGTGCTGTGTTAGGTGTAGGGAAAATCAGGCACTGATGTGTGAGTAGTTTTGGGAGCCCTGGTGTGGCACAATAGGATAAGCACTGGACTGTTAACCACAAGGTCATTGGTTCAAATCTGCCAGCTGCTCCTTGGAAACCCTATACAAGATTACTGAGTCAGAACTGACCTACCAGTACTTAACAACAACAGCAGCATTTGGAGCAAAGTTGCAATATTTATCAAATTCAAATTGTACATGTCCTTTGACCCTTTTATATGTGCACTTCAAGAAGATTTGCCCACATATAAACCTGTACCTATTTGCAAGGACAACCATGTTTATGCAGCATTGCCCGTATTGGCAGAAGGCTGGATGTAACCCAGTTACGTTCAAGAGAGGACTGGTTATGGTACAGGATATGGTTGAATAGTATGCTGCTAGATGAAAGAAGTAAAAAATTTGTAATTGCTGATATAAAAATATCTCCAAGATATATTGTTCAGTAAAACGATATGGCATACCCATCCACATACAGCCAACTGGTTTTCGACAAAGTGCCTAAATATATCGCATGGGGAGGAGATAGTCTCTTCAACAGATGGTGCTGGCAGAACTGGAAAGCAATATGCAAAAGATTGAAACAAGATCTTTACCTCACACCTTATACAAAATCAACTTAGCTTGGATTAAAGACTTAAATGTGAATCCCAGAATTATAAAGGCCATCAATGAAAAAATAGGGATAAATGTGAAGGCTGTAATTCAGGGCATACACAGATTACCAAACATTTTGAAAATTACACTAACAAATGTAGACAAAATAGATGATTGGGACATACTAAAAATTAAAAACTTATGTGCATCAAAACACTTCACCAAAAGAGTAAAAACAGGCCCACAGAATGGGAAAAAAATATTTTGCAACAACACATTGGACAAGGTACTAATTTCTAAAATATATAGGAAACTACAAAAACTCTACAAGAAAAAGACAAATAACCTAATTAAAAAATGGGCACAGGACATGAACAGACACTTCACCAAGGAGGAGATCTGGGCAGCCAACAAACATATGAAAAAATGTTCATGATCATTAGCCGTTAGAGAGATGCAAATCAAAACAACAATGAGATGTCATCTCACACCAGCAATAATAGCAAAGATCAAAAAAGTAGAGGACAATAAATGCTGGCGAGGATGTGGAGGGATTGGGATCCTTCTGTCATTTTCCCATCCCTTAGGGTGATATCCTTATCCACATGATTGAAACTGGCTTAATATCATGTTCACTTTCTGGTACACAGAAAAAGAAAGAGGAAGTCCTAGGCAAGTAAGTGGCTATGATGTATCAGAGGTTGTATGTATCATTGCCACTCACATCCCATCAGTCACCTGGATACACCTACCTTCCAGAGAGACTGGGAACTCAACATCCATGTAGTCAGTTAAAATGCTGAATGCTGTAACTCAAGAAAGAAAGGGGGAATAGATACACAAGGATAATAGTGTCCCCATGTACTTCCCTGTTTTTATACAGAGAACATTTGCCCTTTCTAAGAAAGAGCATACTCACAGTCCCATCCAGTTATTGCATCCACCTCAAAATCCAGAATTTCTAGAGTCTTTTCAGGTCTTTAAGGCTCTATGGGAGGAACTCTTTTGATTGTTCTCTGTGGCTTTTGGTCCTTAGGGAGTCTCTTATTATCCTTATTCTTAGGGGCTACATCTGCAATGAATGATGGAGTTAATGCATTTTACCAATTGCCTGGTGCTGGTTTAGGGACCCAAGGATTGCTTTAGGAATCAAACAATGTCATACTTTTTTAGAACTCTTTTGTAGTGTCATTAGCAATTCCTTCAAGTGTTGAGTAGGAATCTAGTCTATTTACAGCCAGTGGGTCAATTCTGAAACCTGCTGTAACTTTTTTCTGTTCTGCTTTTTGTGCTCAGCCTATCCCTGTTCTTTCAATGTAGTAGGTGGCTATTTTGCTAACATTAAAAAAAAAAAACCCACAGAGCTGGGTAGGAAAATAGCACCCTTAATCTGAGCTCTGAGGGATAATTTTATTTCGTGTCATTTAGGATACAGAGGCAACTCCTAGATTCTCATTAAATTTAGATTGCAAGCCTCAGGCAGAAAACCACTATTAGCAGAGCTCCTGTTGCTCCAAATAATGTTTATAAACCATCTAATGCCTGCCTGACCTCATACCTCCCTTGTAGTGTCATCTTCAAAGACATCCGGAAACAAAGAATAATACTCTAATTTTTTTCCCCCAACCAATTCCAAGTATCACAAGCAGTGGTTCACATGTGACTCATTAGTAATCTAATTTTTTAACTTCTCAAATATCTTATGTCTTTGTGAAAGCAACATCCCAATTTTGGAACCACTTGTTTTTACAGGGGAACAAATTAAGCTACTATAATGAGGTGACCCCAATATAATGACTCAAAAAAAGCAGGATTTATCTCCTGTTTAACAGTCCCGAATTGACAAGTGGACCTGAACAGGTAGGTAACTCTGCTCTACAAAGTCATCCCTCAATATTGTTGCTCCCTAGGGGAGTGATCTTGACAGTCCAGGTAAAAGCTGGCTCATCAGCACTGAAGTCATGCGCCATCCCTCAGGAAGAGGGAGGTCAGGGAGAGCAGTTTGTCCTCATAGAAATGAACTTGAGCTTGAAGTTTTCACATTGTAATCTCATTGGCCCAAACTTAGTAACAGGGTCACCACAGCTAATTGCAAGGTGGGCTTACAAATATTGATTGTAGCATGCCACAACAAAAACTTGATGTGTTCTGTATCTAAAAGGAAAGGAGAGCGATTAGACTCTGAGGCATAGTTAATTGCCTCCATCACAGACAAATTAGCTACCTATTTTAGAGGAAAAAGTTATTTTGGGTCCTTACCTTATAACATGTGTCAAAATGAATTCCACATGAACTAAATGGTTAAATATCTGGAAAACAATATATGGAAATATTTATCACTACATGAGAAAGACTTTTTTCCTAAGCATGAAAACAAAGGAAATCAGAAATAGAAAAATTAGTAATCTGACTACTACAAATTGTTAAATATTATGCTTTAAAAATAGATCAAATGGAAAAAGTATTTCTCAAACTATGAGTTGTTGTTGTTGTTGTTAAGTGATGATGAGTTGGTTTAGACCCATACTGACCTTGTGTATGGTTTCCAAGGAACACATGGTAGGTTTGGACTACTGACTTTGTAGTTAACAGTTCAGTGCTTATCCTACAGCACCACACCAGGATTGCTAAAATAAAAGTTGTTGTTGTTAGGTGCTGTCGTGTTGGTACCAACTCATAGCGACCCTATGCACAACAGAACAAAACACTGCCCAATCCTGGGCCAACCTCACAATTGTTGCCATGCTTGAGCCCATTGATGCTGCCACTTGGCCAGTCCATCTGGGGTTGGAGGTCTTCCTCTTTTTCTCTGACTCTCCACCTTACCAAACATGATATCTTTCTCCAGCGACTGGTCCCTCCTGACAATTTGTCCGAAGTATGAGAGACGAATTTTGGCCATCCTGGCCTCCAAGGAACACTATAGCTGCACTTCTTCCAACACAGATCGGTTGGTTCTATGGGCAGCCCATGGTACTTTCATTATTCTCCTCCAACACTGTAACTCAAAACCATTAATTCTTCTATGGTCTTCCTTATTCACTGTCCAGCTTTCGCATTCATATGAGTTATTGAAAATACCATGGCTTGGGTCAGGTGCACCTTAGTCCTCAAGCTGACATCTTTGATCTTCAATACTTTAAAAAGGTCTTGTGCAGCAGATTTGCCCAGTGTAATATGCCATTTGATTTCTAGACTGTTGTTTCCATAAGTGTTGATAGTTGATCCAAGAACAATGAAGTCCTTGACAACTTCAATCTTTTCTCCGTTGAAAAGAATGTTGTTTATTGGTCCAGTGGTGAGGTTTTTTTTTTGTTGTTGTTGTTGTTGTTTTCACATTGAGATGTAATCTATACCGAATGCCGTGCTCTTTGATCTTCATCAGTCAATGTTTTAAGCCCTCTTCACTTTCAGCAAGCAAAGTTGTTTCATCTGCATATCACAGGTTGTTAATGAGTCTTCCTCCAATCCTGATGCCATGTTTTCTTCATAGAACCCAGCTTCTTGGATTATTTGCTCAGCATACAGGTTGGATAAGTATGGTGAAAGAATACAACCCTGTCGCACACCTTTCCTGATTTTAAACCATTCAGTGTTCCCATGTTCTGTTTGAACAACTGTCTCTTGGTCCAAGTACAGATTCCTCATGAGCACAATTAAGTGTTCTGGAATACTCATACTTTGCAATGTTGTCCATAGCGTGTCATGATCCACACAATTGAAAGCCTTTTCACAGTCAATAAAGCACAGGTAAACATCTTTCTGATATTCTATGCTTTCAGCCAAGATCCATCGGACATCAGCAATGATATCCCTTGTGCCATGGCCTCTTCTGAATCCAGCTTGAACTTCTGGAAGTTCTCTGACAATGTATGATTGTGGCCATTTCTGTATTACCTTTAGTTAAACTTTACTCGCATGGGATATCAAAGATGTTGTCTGATGATTTCTGCATTCCGTTGGGTCACCTCTCTTTGGAATGGGCACAAATACAGATCTCTTCCATTCAGTCGGCCAGATAGTTGTCTTCCAAATTTCTTAGAGTCGATGAATGAGTGCCTCCTGTGCTACCTCACTTTCTTGAAAGATTTCAATTTTTATTCCATCAATTCCTGGAGCCTTGTTCTTTGCTAATTCCTCCAATGCACTTTGGACTTCCACCTTCAGTATAATTGGCTCTTGATCATATGCTAACGCTTGAAACGGTTGAACATCAACCATTTCCTTTTGGTACTCTGTGTATTTCTTCCATCTTCTTTTGATGCTTTCTGCATCATTCAATAATTAGCCCAGAAAATCTTTTAATAAAGAAAATCGAGGCTTGAATTTCTTCTTCAGTTCCCCCAGCTTGAGAAATGCTGAGCATGTTCTTCCTTTTTGGTTTTCTGATTTAAGATCTTTGCACATTTTGTTGTAATATTTGACTTTATCTTCTTGAGCTGACCTTTGAAATTTTCTGTTCAGCTCTTGTGTGTCCTCACTTATTCCATTTGCTTTAGCATCTCTACACTGGAGAGCAAGTTTCAGTGTCTCTTCTGACATCCATTTTGACCTTTTCCTTCTTTCTTGTCTTCTTAATGAC
>NW_006408648.1:1479510-1483928 GCF_000296735.1 Chrysochloris asiatica
TAAATATTTGAAAGTAGTTTGTCACTCTTCCTAGTCTGTCTTTGTCTGGAAGCTCATCTGAAACCTGTCCACCATAGGTGACCCTGCTGGTATTTAAAATACCGGTGGCATAGCTTTCAGAATCACAGCAACTCACAAGCCACCACAATACAACAAACTGACAGACAAGTGGTAGAAAATAAAAGTAATAACTGATAAATAGTATCGATATTGGGACCCACAAGGTCCAGAGTTTGAGCCCACCAGCCATTCCACAGAAGGAAGATGAGGCTCTCTGCTTTTACAAAGATTTGAAGCCTCGCTATGAGTTGGAACCAACTCAACAACACTTAACAGCAACAACAGCAACATACAGAAAGTATGCATTCAATATAAGAAAATTGAATGTAGTAATAGAAAAAAAAGAAAAACCAGCCATCCAAAAAGAAATTGAAGTTAAAACCAAGAGATGCCTTTTGGCTTTACCAAATGTGGCAGGTAAAATAATGCCCGTGCAAATGTAAAATGGTACAACTACTTTGGAAAATGACGTGGCACTTCCTTTAAGAGCCAGAAATAGAAATACCATACCTTTCAGCAATCCCAAACTTAGGTATATATTCTAGCAAAATAAAAGACATGACTTGAATAGATATATGCACACTCATGTTCATTGCAGCGTTACTCACAGTAGCAAAAAGATAAAAACAACCTAAGTACCCACCAGTGGATGAATAGATAAACACAGAATAGATAAATAGTAGTACATAAATCTGTGGGGGCATTATTCTGCCTACAACATTTGGTCGAGCCAGGAGCCATCTGTTGTTTTACTTTGCATTTCTTTTTTTGGTTGTTGGTCTTTCTTATTTTTCTATTGCTATATTCATTGTTCTTACTGTGAATGAGTGCTGCATGGATATTGTTGTTGTTAGTACTGTCCAGTCAGTTCTGACTCATTGCGAGGCTTTCAATCTTTGTGAAAGCAAAAAGCCTCATCTTTTTTCTGCAGAGCAGCTAGCAGGCTTGAACCATAGACCTTGTGGTCATAACATGGGTGAACCCAGAGGATATTATGCTGAGTGCAATGACTCAATTACAAAAGGACAGATAAAGACTACTATTATAAAGGTGTCCTGGTATGGCTCTGTGGGTTAATGCACTAGACTGCAAATACGGTGTGAACCGCAAGGTCAGCGGTTCAAATTCACTAGCTGCTCCTCGGAAAACCTGTATAAGGTCTCTATGGGTCGGAACCGACTCAACAGCACTTAACAACAACAACTATTATAAAAGGTAAAGAAAAGGCTGATACATAGAAACATTCTTTGATGGTTATCAGGGGTTGTAGTCGGTTCTGACTCATAGCAACCCTGTACAGGGTTTCCGAGGCTGTAAATCTTTATGGGAGCAGAACGCTTCCTCTTTCTCCTGCAGAGCAGCTGGTAGTTTCGAACTAAGGTTAGCAGCCCAATTTTTAACCACTGCGCTACCAGAGTAGGAGGGGAGATATACCTAACTAGGTCACAATTACATGCAAACCTTAGAAAGACCACATACAATATGGGGAAGTGTGCACTAGGTAACCAAGGCAAAGGAAGATACTGAAAGCTATATAGAGTGAAAGGCAGCAAGGTCAATACTATTAAATATTAGTAATAACAAATAGTAATGTAAGAGTGGATACATTGGTAGCCCTAACCAGAAAAAAACATATACACAAAAATTGCAGACAGACTAACCCACACTGTCATAAATGCACACAAGTGTACATGGAGAAATGTGCTCACGGAAAAATGCACATAGAAAAATTCTCATATAGAAGGTAGGGTTGGGATTAGGGTTGGGGCTTCATTTCGGGTTTGGGTTTTGGTTAGAACTTATAATTTTATAATATTGTGAATATGAGAGTTTTTCTATGTTCATAATTTTCTGTTGGGCATTCTATGTGGGTATTTTTTTGTTTGGGCATTTTTTGGTGTAAGCAATTTTCAATGTACACATTTTTTCTTGTGTATATTTAAGACTCAGGTGTTTTCTGTGCACAATTTTTTCATGTAGTCTTCTTTTTTCTTTTCATAGAACTATAGGTAACTAATACAGGGTCGCTATGGGTCAGAACTGACTAGACGGCACTTAACAACAACAACAATAGCTAGCTAGTAACTGAACAGGGGTGGGAGGGTACCTATATAGGGTTGGCAGTACATAGTTCTATATAAATATTTGTACATGTTACAAATATGCCCATGTATATAATAGAAAACACAGAGGCACATTTATGAAAACCACTTCTTGTTGTAAGTGCCATCAAGTCAGTTCCAACTCATAGCAATCCTGTATAGGGTTTCCAAGGAGTGGCTAGTGGGGTTGAACCAGTTAGCAGTCTTGTGACTATCTTACAGCATCACACCAGGACTCCTGAAAACCACTTAATTACAACCAAACACCTCCTGGGACTGAGATATTGGACTTGAGGGCTATGGACTATAGAGTCTTAGGGGCCATCTAGGTCAATTAGCAGAACAGGTTCAATAAAGACAACGTTTATATCCTATGAGTAGCAACTGGGCTCTTCAACATCTGTGAGTAGCCACCTAAGTTACAGCTATTGGTCTCTTTCCACCCTGAGATAAGAGTGAAGAAAACCACAGACTCAAGGAAACAGTTTGTCTAAGGGATTAATGGACCACATGAACCACAGCCTCCATTAACCTAAAACCAGAAGAACTAGATGATGCCTGGTTACCACTACCAACCACTCTTACTGGGATCTTAGTAAGATACCAGAGAGACTTGGAGAAAAATGTAGAACAAAATTCAAATTCATAAAAAGACCAGACTTATGGGTGTGATTGTGACTGGTGGAACCCTCAAGATGATGGCCCTTAGACACCCTTCTAACTGAAAACTCTAAAACCACTCCCAGAAATTACCTTTCAGACTCAGCCATAAAACACAGTGTATCTTATGTGAGATCTCAGAGCAGCCTTTGCCCAAAATCAAAGATAAAGTATTAAAGGGTAGGGAAACAGGGAGAATGGAAATGGAGAACTCAGCTGTGAACAGGGACAGTACTGACACATTGTGGGAATTGTAACCAAAGTCACAGAACAATCTGTATATAAATTGCTGACTAGGAAACTGAGTTCCTCTATAATCTTTCACATAACTTACTAAAAAGTATTATTAAAAAAGAAAAGCTTCTGACTGGATTAACTAAAGGGGAATTAGAATTTGCCCCGGGAAACAGGCTTCTTGTTAAGCCTTTGTGGAATATGGGGACTTATATGGATCACTGAGTCCCAGACAGAACGATCTGAGGTGGGCCTTTCCCACTTGAAAAGACATGCAAACCAACCTGGAATGGCTAGAAGAATAGGAGATACTTACTGAAAGAAAGACCAGCATATTGTTTCCCTTGGAGCCATCAATTCAAGAGAAGGCAGCCCATCAGGGAAAACCCACTTCTAAGAATGAAACCCATAGGGAACCCAGGAGCAGTCTAGTATACTCACTGGTGACCACTCTGGTCTACGTGTTAGTAGAAGTGGGGGAAATGCAGCAGTGAAGACATGGACTGAGTTTGGCCATCTTCCATTGACATCCATTGACCTTTAGATGAAAGATAGAAAAGGAAGGGCTGGCTGGTCTGAAGTTTAGGGAGATGTGTGAACTCCCGAGCCAATGGACACTGACCTAGCCACTGAGGGCTAGGACTGAGAGTGAAGCAGCCAACTGGTCTGAAGTGTGGGGAGGAGTGTGTAAACTCCCAAATGTGCAGCTGGTACCCAGTTGACCTAGCTTGGATGGCTAGTTGACCAAAACTCAACCAGATGAAGATAAAGAAGCTTGATACTGTGAGAAAGTGTAAATTGCTACAGTTTGATCAACTGGGCCTTTGCTTATTGGATGCAGTTCGTCAAAATTCCATCTGAAATGGAAGGATTCTTAATATCAAGGATCAAGCATGTCTCCCCAGTGCATTGGGTTGATAGGGATGACAACTTAAGATATTGGCTATCAAAAAATCAAAGTGACTGGCTTACAAGCTTTCATGAGTGTGCTTAGTTTTAGAATGAGAGGGGTAAGGTAGAATCCCAACTGAATAATTTCCCTCTTTTCTTGATGGACTGGTGAAAGGGGATGGAGGATGATGGTGATAGGATTTTATCATTCAGTTGTGAGTAATTGTTAGAAGGATTAATGTTGAGGTCCTATGTCGGGGCCCCGCCTCGACAAGGAAGTGTGGGTGTCACAAAGAAGGGAGATCTGGCGGCGAAAGTGATAGAGAAAGAGAGAGAGGAAATATATACAAAAAAGACAGACACACAGATATGATGCAAGCTGACAGGTAGACAGATCTGCAGACATTTTGCCTAGCATTGCACAGCATTGCCTGCAGAACTTACTCTACCTCAGCCTTTTATTCTCTTTTT
>NW_006408648.1:1485223-1487606 GCF_000296735.1 Chrysochloris asiatica
TGGAAAAGGCAAGGAAACCAATTCTCCTGTGTACACACAGCCTTGCCGGCACCTTAATTTTAACTCAGTGAGACAGATCTTCTGATTTTTAGAGCTATAAGAGAATAAATCTGTGTTGTTTTAAGCTACTAAATTTGTGGTAATGTGTTACATCAAATAATACAGTAGATATCAAGTTACGTGTGTATGTGTATGTTTAGTAGACCTCCTTGGTGCTGATGAAGCACACACTGACAAACTTGCTGATGGGAATATAACTCACTACAAGTGCTGACAAATAATCCCATGGGAGTTGATGAAGTATCATATTGAAATTGAAACAAAGAAAATAAGTGATTTACCAAAGATTATATGGTTAATACAGCTAACACTAGAAAACTGAGTCCTAAAGGAGCTCTGGTAGCATAGTGGTTACAAATCGGGCTGTGAACTGCAAGGTCAGCAGTTCGAAACTACCAGCTGCTCCGCGGGAGAAAGATAAGGCTGTCTGCTACCGTAAAGATTTACAGCCTCGGAAACCCTGTTCAGGGTCGCTATGGGTCGGAACCGACTCAACGGCACATAACAACAACAACAACAATATTGAATCCAGCATTCATTTCACAGTGTTTTTAATGGACTTTCTACAACATGAACTTGATCAGTATTGTTGTAAGCTTCTTTAGGGCCAAGACTGTCCATACTCATCCTTAGAGTATCATTAGTGTCTAGCTACAGATACCTTGTCCACACCATAGTTGATATGCGTTAGGTGTTTTTAAAATGGATCATAAGTGGCCAGAATTATTGAAGGTTATAAAAGTATGATAAAGTTTCATAAAATAAATGGAGACTATGATAAGTCTTCTTCCTTTTCCACCATTAGTTGTTGGTTTTCCTTTCCTGACTTTCTTTTTCATATAATTCTTAATATCTCTGACCATTTTTTTTAATGCTTTATTGTGAATTATATGATCGTTTACATGGGAGGACATCAGCTTCACATTGATCCTGTTGTATATGATTTCCTTGCCATAGTTACAGTCCTTTCCACGCATCATTGATCAACCAAAGGATATACCCTGCAAGCCTACCCCCCTGTCATCCACACACCACCCCTCTCTCTCTCCAGGTCCAAAGTCTCCAGCTGCTCCATCTCCCCATGTCATCGTCTCTACCTCCATCTCTGACTATTTTTATTGTTTTTTCTTGGGCTAAGTAAAGGAAAATTATTTCTGGCACTTTTGCCATTTTCAATGCCCAAGAATCCCTGTAAGAGTTTCTTCTGATTTAATTTAATTAGGAATTGAAGGATAGTTTGTGAATTGTTGGCATATTGAGTTTTAGATATAAGTGATTTTTATGGATTCTGAATTTATTTCACGTTGAAAACATACAGGATTTAAGATTACTGGAGTTACACTGAGAAAATGTCTAAGTTTCTAAAAGGCCTACACTGTAATGTTAATGCCAGTGCTAATTATAATACGAAAGGACTTCAAAAAGTTAATGGAAAATGGAATTAAAAGATATTGAAATAGTTCCACAAACTTTTTGAAGCCCCTTTTAAACTTTTTAAGTGCCATGCCATGTAGTTGGTTCCAACTCATAGTTACCCTGTATAGGATTTCTGAGGAGCCAATGGCGAGTTTGAACTATCAACCTTACACTTCAAACTGACCTTGCAATCCAGTGCTTATCCTACCACACCACATAAGGTAGGAATGTACTTGGTGGTGTAGTGAATTATGCATTGAGCTGCTAACCATAAGGTCAGCAGTTCACACCCACTAACCCCTCCATAAGAGCAAGATTTACAGCCTTGGAAACCCTGTACAGGGCCTCTGTGAGTTGGAACCGACTCAGTGGTAAGATGCCTTGGAGTCAGTTCAAACTCACAGCTACCCTGTATAAGGTTTCCGAGAAGCAGCTAGTGAATTTGAACTGCTGACCTATGGTTCAAACCCATTTTACAGTCCAGTGCATTATCCCATAGTGCCACACCAGGACTCCACAACAACAACATACACAGAATAAAAATATGCCTTTGGATCTTAACAATCAATGATTTTTATTATTTCTAGTATTGTTTGTTTTTATTAACAGAGAGCCTTCAGAATGAGACCAGGTAGAAGAACACAGATTTGTAGATGGATGGACTCATCTCGTAGTCATAGCTACTGGCATATGACTTTAGGGCTCCCTACCTGGTGTGGCGCTGTGGGTTAATACACCAAGACTGCAAAGTCGTTTGAATCGCAAGATCAGTGGTTCAAGCTCACCAGTCGCTCCTTGGAAACCCTATACAGGGTCGCTATGGGTCTTTGATATCTCAAGCGAGCAAAGTTTTACTAAAGGTAATACAGAAACGGCTACAATCATACATTGACAGAGAACTTCCAGA
>NW_006408648.1:1488854-1494581 GCF_000296735.1 Chrysochloris asiatica
TCTATAAAATGTAGAGGTGTTTATCTAGATTAGGTCCAAAGTCCCATTTGTCTGGAAAAACTAAAATGTCACATTATCTTAACTAAAAGTAATATAGGAATCATAGGTTATTTCTTCCAGATGTCAAAAAACAAAAGGTTAGGATATCAGAACTATAAGCTAAAATGTCAAGTGTATTAGAAAACATGAACTATAGATTTTCAATTTGAACTTTAGCTACTGGCATTTGTTTGAAAAGCTGTAGGACATCCAATAACATGAAAACAAATGCACAAATGACATCCCATGTTCCACTGCAGGACACATCCTCCCTACCCACAGGTGCACTAATGAAGGGCCAGGAGGTCACAGGGTCTCAGCTGCTCTTGGCAGTCTCCCCTAGGCCTGTAGCAGGTGAACAAGCCTCAACAGTACTTACATAGTGGGCAGCACTCCCCAACTTCATTTCCTAGGCTCCCCGTTCTACTTATGTTACAGAAACAACTGTATCTTCAATCCAGTCTCCCTCTCAGCCAGCTAGGGAAATTCTTTCTCTCATCCAGTTCCAGAGGCCAGGCAGAAGGTAGGTAAGAGGGGAAAAGGGAAAGACCCCAAGAAGAAGGGAAAAGGGAGTTGAAACAGGAAAAAGGAAAACAAAGGGAGTAAGGCGTGAATGGCAGAAGACTGAGAGGAAAGAGAAGAGGAATATACCTCCCCCTTGACAACTCTCTCTTATCCATTCCTTCGCCAGGTAGGAAGGAAACAAGCGCTGGAGTGAACTAACTAGTCAACCTCTCAGAACTCTTTCTGCCAAGGAGTTTATTTGCAGAGGAGACTAATCTTCCTCCTCACCCTCTTAACTTCTCCCTGTCCCCCACCATCAGCTACCGCTGCTCCCTCTTAACTTCTCACTGTTCCCCACAAGCAACTACTTCCTCACCCTCTTAACTTCTGCCTGGCCCCCACAAAAAAACAAAACAAAACAAAACTACCGCTTTATACTTCTATCTTCTGCCTGGCCCCCACAAAAAACTACCTCCTTACACTATTAACTTCTGTCTATCCCTCCCACCCCCAAGGCCACTTTGCTTAAGACACTTATGTCACCTGGGCGTTGCTTTTACTACCCTTTGTGTCTTTTTTTTTTTTTTAAGCTGGTTTGTATCTATACTTGGCAAGCATCTGTAAGTTTTTATCCACATTAACTGTCTGTAGGTGCTTGAAAGTGGTGACAGATACATAGTAACTAATGTAGAGAGCTTCATCCTTGGTGACTCTTCATCCTCGTATGTTTTCTGAACAACAGTATACTGATAGGATACAGGACTTTCTTACTCCTTTGACCCAGACAGCTTTGTTGAGCTGCTGTCAGTGTACACATAAGGAGTTCCCATTTCAGTGGCAAATGTCCAGATCTCCTTAAGTGCCCAAGGGGCACGGTACTCCATGTATGCATTTGTAAATATTGTGTTCTCTGGTTACCACTTTGCTGAGAGCAGAACGGCCCTTTTTCTTGCCACCCTTCTTTGCAGAAGCCAGTTCAAACCCTTCTTTGCAGAAGCCAGTTCACAGAAACAGTTGGAAAGGAAGTCACCCTCCATGTCTTTTTATTTTATTTTTATTTTTTAAAGCTATATTCTCAGATAACTTGTTAACCACCTTGTCTTTTGTGTTATTACATTGTTTTAAAACCTCTTAAAAATTTGTTAACAACTGAGTTTATACATGCTTTGGTAATTTTATGAGGTTTTTTAAAGCCAGTTTAGTTGTGTATCTTGGTGACTGCACTTCCCTGTACAGCCCATACGTGCCTAGAGAACATCTGTAGTATATGAGTACTTTGTAAGTCGCTATGAGGAATTCAAGGAGCTTTGGTGGCTCTCTGGTTTAAGTGTTGGACTATTAACTAAAAGGTCAGCAGTTCAAACCCACCATCCACCCCAGAGGAGAACAATGACACTGTCTACTACCGTACAGAGTTACAGTCTCAGAAACCTTAGGGATTGTCTTTTAGGATTGCTATAAGTCAGAAGTGACTCAACAGCAATATATTTGGGTGGGGAATTCAGAAGCCATTGCCCTTCTCCACCACGAACATATCTTTTACTTAGAAAACAAAGCTGAAACATGGAGACTGACATAGAAACAATGGCATTGAATTATGTGATTTTCTTCACTTTACTAAAGATTCTTAATCCTTCCTCCTTCGTGTTTCTATGCCATTTCTTAAAACTTTTTGTTGTACCTTGATTGAGTTTACAGAATAGATCAGTATTCCATTCAACAATTCATATACAGTTTGTTTCATGTCATTGCTTTCCATTCCCACAATGCAACATCACCTCCTCCCTGTGCTTCGCGTTTCCATTCCTCCTTCTTCCTTAACTTTTCTGCCCTCTTGCTCTCAAATGATTGCTCATTCTAAAGCGTGCATACCTGCCGAGTGTTATTGTACAACTTATAGACCTGTCTACTGTTGGGCTGAAAATGGAGCCGCAGGGGTGAGTTCAGTCTCACATCTGAAGACTGGCCAAGAGATCAGGTTCCACCAGTCTCTATCCAGCCGGTAAACTTGGTCCTTTTTAAATGATGTTGAGTTTTATTCTACAATTTTCTCCCACTCTATCCAGAACCTTTCAGAGCAATTGGTAGTGGTAGCTAGGCACCATCTAGTTCTTCTGGTCTTAGGGTCATGAGGACCGATGATATGTGGTCCATTAGTCCATTGGACTAATTGTTTCTAAGTGTCTTCAGTTTCCATCACTCTTCTTTCTTCTGACTAGGAGAGGCCAATGTTTTTGTTGTTAAGTGCCTCCGAGTCGGTGACGACTCATAGTGACCCTGTATAGGGTTTCTGAGGAGTGGCTGGTGTGTTTGAACTGCCAGTCATGCTGTTAGCAGCCCAGTGCTTATTCTACAGTTCCACACTAGGAGGAGAGACCAGTACTGAGTAAAAACAACATAGAAAACACAGCTCACAAAGTTAAATGTTCTGCCTCCTGTTTTGGGAGTAGAAACCGGGATCTTAAAAGTTCATGAGCAGCCCTTGAAGAGACCAACAATTGCACCTTAAATGGCTGCTCATGAACTTTTAAGACCCCAGTTACTACTCACTGAAGTAGTATATAGAACATTATCTTTGTAGATTGTGGTTGTCGGTTTTAACTGTCAGTTCAGATCAGTAGGTATCAGTTCTGAAAGCCAGCTTCTTTCACTTGTGCTTCTTGTTGTTGTTAAATGCTGTCTAGTCAGTCCCCACTCACAGCGACCTTTCCGAGAAGTTGTTGGTGAATTTGAACCGCCGACCTTGCAGTTCAAACCGACCTTGCAGTCCAGCACATTAACACACCAAGGCTACATATGTGTCTTTAATATGTGGAAGTTGAGAGACTTTTCAATTCAGACTAACCATTCAGTTTGGGTGTTTTTTTCTTTACATTTTGCCAAACTTACAGACTTTTAAATTTTTATCTTGCATCTGCTTTTAAATATTAGAAAGTATAGTCTAGATCCAAATTTCCATTCATTCATGAGTCTCACTTGCATTCTTAGCATTCCAATGCAACTGCTTCTTCTACACAGATCACAAAAGAAACACTTGTTACTGAATCCAGTAGCTACATTTCAGTTATCATAAATGATCTTTTTGTTTGATTTGATACTATCAACCATCTCAATTTCAAACTCGCCTCCTATGAGTCCTGGTGTGGCACTGTAGGATAAACACTGGACAGCAAGGTGGTTTGAACTACAATGTCGGGAGTTCAAACTCACCAGCCGTTCCTTGGAAATTCATACAAGGTCGCTATGAGTCGGAACCAACTCGACGATAGCACTTAACAACAACAACAGTGAACTTTATAAACTTTGCTTTGTCTGTGTGTTCCATAAATGTTAGGATTTTCTAGTATTTGTTCCTCAACCCAACCTCAGCATACACCTCTGCTCAAATCTCTTTTCTTAGCTTCTGACCTGTATCCACCCACGTATTGGACATTTTTACAGAGTTATGTGTGCTCCTCAGATCTAATCACTCACCCAGCTACATCTATTTACCACCTTCCCCAGTTCTCAAACCCATCCCCTTCTCTATGTTCCCACTGTTGTTAATAGTACTGCCTTAGAACTATGCCACAGGATCCCTGTCCTCAACTCCATACTTGAGAATGTCCTATTGTAACTTTCAGCCTTACGTCCTGAGGGAATGTGTCCACCTTTATAGAAGGTACCTGCTACCTTCTAGTCTAAGCTCTAACTATGTTAAAACCCTAAACCTTCACTGCTGATTCCAATTCACAGTAACCCTATGGGACAGAGTAGAACTTACCCATAGGACTTCCAAGCCTGTAAGTCTTTACAGAAACAGACTGCTGCTGGGTTCAAACCACCAACTCTTTGGTCAGCAGCCAAGGACTTTTATCCCTGTGCCACCAGGGTTCTCAGAAATCCCTGCAATAAACCTCTTTCTTGGTCTGTTTTTACAGAAAATATGTTGTTTTTGTTTTTAAGTGCTGTCAAGTTGGTTCTGACCCACAGTGACCCTGAACAGGGTTTCTGAGGCTGTAAATCTTTACGGGAGCAGAAAGCCTCATTTCTCCCGTGAAGTGGCTGGTAGTTTTGAACTGCTGACCTTGCAGTTCGCAGCCTGATTCGTAACCACTACACTACCAGAGCTCCTTCGCTAGGGTAGACTATATTCCTGATGTTACTCCCTAAACCCAAGGGGTAGCTAAGGGTCCACTATTTAGAAAGAGGTGACTGAAGCTTGGCTGGAGTTTGAATCTTCAGCTGCATACATATATCACATACATAAACTCCTTGACATTGTAGGTCAGAACCAGGGATCCGAAGAGAATTAAGGATGCAGGACCATTCATAATCTTGTCACAGACCCCACAAACATTTGGGATGGGTCTAATTATTTTTGTCTTGTTTTTCTTTGTATTCCTAATACAGTGCTGGTATGTGACTCATACAGATTTTTAAAGGCAAAGGCTTTAGTTTTCTATTTTTATATTCCCACCTGCCTCTCACATTGCCTACCCAAGTAGGATAAGTGCTGGATTGCTAACCACAAGGTCAGTGGTTCAAACTTACCAGTTGCTCCTCAGAAACCCTATCCAGGGTTGCTATGAATTAGAACTGGCTTGACAACACTTAACAACAACAGATTTGTTGAATTCATTAAATAATGAATATAGTTTATATAAAACATTATATAACTATTTCATCTACTTTCTTGTCCTTTTTTAAAGAGTTTATGGTAATTAAAAAAATATTTTATTGTGAATTATGTTATAGTTTACATGGGAGAACATTAATTTTACAATCATCCATGGTTATAATCCCCTCCATGCCTCATCAACCAACCAGATGGTACACCCCGCAAGCCTGCCCCCTTGTCGTCAGCACACAGCCCCTCTCCCTCTCTGGGTCTGCAGTTCCCAGTTGCTCCATCTCTCCACATCATCGCCACTGCCAACATCTCTGGCATCACTGTTTCTCTGGGTAGGGTCCCGCGCTCTGCTATTCTCCCTTGATGGTCCCAGGGCCCTCCGCTCCTGGACTGCAAAGTCAACCACTCCCCTTCATTTGCTACAAAATGTCCACTTTTACATTTCTAACCCTCACAGTCAGTCCTGATAGTAATTATTCACTATTGTACCACATGAGTGCTATCCACATCTCCTTTCATCAGTCCTTCCCAGACAGATTGGATACTACTCAGTGGTGATTCTACCTTCCTCC
>NW_006408648.1:1495487-1496837 GCF_000296735.1 Chrysochloris asiatica
GGTATTCCAATCAGTTATAGGCAGAAGACGGACTTACAAGCTTTCTATGGTGATATTTCTGGCTATTCCTTTCTCTCCCCCTCAAGTGTCTATTTTATAGTGTATGCCAGGGAAGCCAAGATTCAAAAGACAGCCAAGCATCTTAACATTATTTCCCCACTTTTCCCCATTCCAACCATGTCTCAATCCCTATATCCCAGACCCCTGTTGTTACAGGGTTGTGCATACATCATTATTTACCTCTGTCCCACTTAGACCATGCAAACCTGCCTAATTGTTCTCCCATCTGCTTTGTTCTTCCATTCCCCTCCCCTTTCTTGTGTACTGCCCCTCTTTCTAGCACCCAAACTATCCTGTGTCTGTTCCCTACCCTGTGTTTCACCTTCCCCTTTCTCCCCTCACTCCACTCCCATAACCTGGTAACCAGCAAAGAATCCCTTCCCCCTTTAGTGCGTTTTTTTTTTTTTTTCTTAGTCTTTTACAGTAGTGGTCCTATGCAGTATTTTTCCTTTTGTTACTCACTAATTTCACTCAACATAGTGTCCTCAAGGTTCATCCATGTTATGTGACAGCTTACAGCTTCCTTGTTGTTCTTCAAGATAGCATAATATTCCATTGTGTATATGTACCACAGTTTGTTTATCCATTCTTCAGTTGATGGGCACTTAAGCTGTCTCCATCTTTTTGCTATTGTAACTAGTGCTGCTATGAATATTGGTGTGCATATATTTACTCATGTAATGGCTCGTATTTCTTGTGGGTAAATACCAAGTAGAGGAATTGCTGGATCAAATGGTATTTCTATTTCCAACCTTCTGAGGAAGCTCCATATTGCTTTCCGGAGAGGTTGGACCATTTTGCAGTCCCACCAGCAATGCAGGAGCATCCCAGTCTCTCCACTTCCTTGCCAGCATTTATTGTCCTCTACTTTTTTGATCTTTGCTGTTATTGCTGGTATGAGATGATATCTTTTTGTTGTTTTGATTTACATCTCTCTATTGGCTAGTTATTGTGAACGTTTTTTCATGTTTGTTGGCTGCCGGATCTCCTCCTTGGTGAGGTGTCTGTTCATGTCCTGTGCTCATTTTTTAATTGTTTTTGTGTGTGTGTGTGTGTGTGTTTCTTGTAGAGGTGTTGTAGTTTCCTTTAGATTTTAGAAATGAGTCCCTTGTCTGATATGTCATTGCAAAAGATTTATTCCCATTCTGTGGATCCCCTTTTTAAGGAGTTTATGGTAAAGTTTTGTGATTCTTTTTTGTGTCTGGAGAGACAGAAATTTTCAAGTAAAACATACTTCTAATTTGGTGTTACTGTTAAATGGGAAAATTCAATTTTATATATAAAACTCAA
>NW_006408648.1:1497022-1550764 GCF_000296735.1 Chrysochloris asiatica
TTCAAACCAACCTTACAGTCCAGCCCATTAACTGTCAGTGCCACACCAGGATGCCACAGATTAATGTTGTTAAATGCCATTGAGTCAGTTCTGACTTATAGCAACCCTGTGCTCATTCTAAGCCTTCTTCTAACTGAGATGAATCTTTCAGGAACACCTTAGTAAAGACATTAAATATAAAGCAATAACCTTTATGAGCTGTCATGCACTGACTGATTGTTATGCATCACCAGTCATCATTAAAACAATTTCAGGATTTTGTTTCAAGAATATTTCCATGTTGAAATATTTGCTGTGTGACAGCGTGGGATCCACTGACTTTTGGAGGTGATGTTTGGAGTCATAAACAACTTAAATTGTTTCTGTCTTCTAGAAAACAGTTCCCTTCCCACAAGGAGATTTAAAAAAAAAAAAATGCCTTCAGTTTTCTTTAGTCATATTAACATTTGGGACTATTTTGCCTTCAGTTTTTCCAACATTATATGAAAATGGGCTGACCTAATTCACAGATTTCACTTCCCACTCACTTATGTTTCTACATTAGGGCTCTGCCTTTTCCCATATTTATTATTTCCTTCTGTACTCAGAAAACTTTTTCTCAATGGCTTAAGATGTCAACTGTTAAAAAGACAATTCGACACCCAGGTGGTACTTAAAAATCAAAACAAGCAGGACAAAACAGTCCTTAGTATTCTATTGCCCCTTCCTCTGCCTCCAAGAATAAGTTGACTTGCCTCCCTTTATTGCCTACACATTTGGACTTCTAACTTCTTTTCTCCTTCAAGGATACCCTTGAATATGAGTGTGCATGAAGAGAGAAAGGAATTTGGTCAGCAAGGAACAGGAGAATACTGAGAAAAGATGAAAGAAAGAGACTAGTGTTCATTAATCCTTACAACTAAAGTTGTAAGGAGTCAGAATATTAGAACTGGAATGGACCTATTGATTTCTGTAATTAAACCAGAAAGTCACTTCTGGCTCATGATGACCCCATGTGTGTAAGAGTACTGTTGGATTCCATAGGGTTTGCACTGACTGAGTTTTTAGAAGTAGATCACCAGGACTTTATTCCATGGCCCCTCTAGTAGACTTGAACCTCAAACAGCTTTGGTTAACAGCTACGCACTTTAACCATTTGTATCATCCAAGACTCAGGTATTATGATTACTATACCTTAATCTAACAGATGCTTAATAAATGTGTATTACATTTAGACTAATCACCTTATTTTACAGGTGAGGTTATATATATTTCCAGGGCCACTCAACAAACTCCTGTTGTGGAGCTGAGTTGGACCCTAAGTCCTCTGATTTCTCAACCAATGACTTTTCTGTTAGAAGATGGTTAGACTATTTTCTGTCTTATACTTCTCTAATAGCTGGCACAAAGTAAGCATGAAATGTTGAGCTAAGCAGATTATTTGTAGGGTTGATGGCATTTACTACATCTGTTTATGAACAGTTACTTAGCAGAAGGAGTATGGGTTTTAGTGTCAGAACTATGTCTAGGTCTAATAGGCTTTGCCTGTTAACACATGGGCAAGTTTTGTCATTTTTATGAGCCTGGGTTTCACATATTAATCAAAGGGAATAATAATAGCTATCACATAATGTTGTAAGGATTAGATGAAATGAGATTGTAGGATGTTTTTCTTTTGGTATGTGGAACAAACAGTAGCTTCAGTAAATATTTATGAAATGAGTAAGTCCTATTAATATATTTCATTTCCCTCACAGACTCAACTTTACCTTTTAGATGTGTCATTTTGTTTACAGACATGTTTATTTACTGCCATAGCTAAACTGCTGTTTGGCTACCTCACAGCCTTTTTTCTTTTAATTCCAGACTCATCCATGCAGGACAGATGTTAAATGGATTGGCAGGGCCAACGGTAATGAATGCAGCTCCATTCCTCTCCACGACGTGGTTTTCTGCAGATGAGCGGGCCACTGCCACAGCCATTGCATCAATGCTCAGCTATCTTGGTGGAGCGTGTGCATTTTTAGTTGGACCACTTGTTGTTCCAGCTCCGAATGGGACTTCACCGCTTTTTGCTGCAGAGAATAGCAGGGCCCACATTAAAGATCGCATAGAGACTGTGTTATATGCAGGTATTTTGAAGTGTGTGTTCTTCCTGTTATGCCTTGTCTTTTATCCCTGTCCTCAGTCTACTTTTTGTGTACCAGATCACTTCATAAAAAGCATTTAAGAAGACTAATATCCAATGGGGCTTCAAAAAGTTCATAGAAAAATTCCTTTTTTTCAATTCCATCTTTCCATGAACTTTTTTAAGCCTACCCCCAGTATACAGGTACACATAATATGCTTTGCTTGTCACATAATGTAGAGATGACACTTTAAAACTTGCACCGTTTCTAGAAAGTTATTATTAATAAGTTTAAAATGTATTGTTGCTACATGAAACATTGTTTCTTAATTTGCTCTTCCTTCTTATTCATTTACAACTGAGCACTGTATGACACGTTTTCTAGTGTCTTCTCTAGATATCTTATCAGTGTATAAAACTTGCTGCTGTTGTTAAGTACTCTCAAGTCAACTCTGACTCATAGCCACCCTGGATAGGTTTCCGAGGAGCAGCTGGTGGGTTTGAACTGCCAACCTTGTGATTCACAGTCCAGTGCTGATTCTGCAGCACCACACCAGGACACCAGGAGTCCATATAAAACTAACCATCATGATTAAAATTTTAGCAACTATTGGTAGGCATTGAGCTAATTTTCTTCCTTGCAATTTCCCCACTATTGTCTGTGTTCTCTAACCTCATTATCCTAGGTTGTCTACAGTTTACTTCTCTCTTCATTCCATCTCTGTATAGTTAGTCTATTAATAGAGGATACTGACTTTCCAAGATTTTCTCTCAGATCCTTTCTCTTTTTATTTTTAGACTCAAGTCCTAGTTTACTCTTGTATTACAATCTCCTACAAAAAATGCTAAATCCATTACCTATGAGTCGATTCCAATTCTTGGCAACACCATGTATTACACAGTAGAACTGCTTTATAGGGTTTTCTTGGCTGTAATCTATATGGAAGACTACTGCCAGACTTTTTTTCTGTGGTGTCACTGAGTGAGTTTGAACTGCCAACCACTGGGACCTACAGTCTCCTACCAAACTAATCTAAGACCATTGCTGTTGAGTCTATTCATAACAACACTACAGGGCACAATAGAACTACCCCATAGGGTTTCCAAGGCTGTAAATCTTTGCAGTTCAATAATTTTTGTATTCTGTTGGGTCACCTTTCTTTGGAATAGGCACAAATACAAATCTCTTCCAAATGATTGCAGCAGTACATTGCCAGAGAGTGGCCAGAAATTCAAGTTGGGTTCAGATGAGGATATGGAACTAGGGATATCATTGCTGACATCAGATGGATCTTGGCAGAAAGTAGAGAATACCAAAAACTGCCAAGAGGCAGTTGTTCAAACAGAACAAGAGATACTGCATAGTTTAAAATTAGGAAAGATGTGTGTTGGGTTGTATCCTTTTATCATATTTATTCAATCTCTATAATGAACCAATAACTTGAGATGCTGAACTGTATGAAGAAGTACATGGCATCAGGATGGGAGGAAGACTTAGTAACAACCTGCGATATGCAGATGACACAACCTTGCTCACTGCAAGTGAAGAGTTCTTGAACCCCCATTGATGAAGATCAAAGAATATAGTCTTCAGTACAGATTATACCTCAGTGTAAAGAACACAAAATTCCTCACAACTAGGCCAGTAGACAAAATCATGATAAACAAGAAAAGATTCAAATTGTCAAGGATTTTGACTTTTACTTGGTTTCAAGATCAACACTTATTAAAACAGCATTCAAGAAATCAAATGACATATTTATTGCATTGGGTACATCTGCAAAGATCTGTTTAAAATGTTAAAGAGCAAAGATGTCACTTTGTGGACTAAGGTATGCCTAACCCAAGCCATAATATTTTCAATCACCTCATATGCATTTGAAAGTTGGTTAGTGAATACGAAGACCAGAGAAAAATTGATGCTTTTGAACTATGGTGTTTGCAAATATTATTGAACATAAAGAATGTCAGAAGAACAAACAAATCTGTCTTCTAAAAATTACAGCAAGCAAGAATGCTCTTTAGAAGCAAAGATGGCGAGACTTTTGTCACATGTACTTTGGACATGTTATCAGGAGTGACCAGTCTCTGGAGAAAGACATCATGCTTGGTAAAGAGGAGGGTAACAAAAAAAGAAGCCCCGCCCCCCAACAAGTACAAGTTACAAACAGTGGTTGTAAAAATGGATTCAAACATTACAATTGTAAGGATGATACAGGAATGCACAGTGCTTCGTTCTGTTACACATAGGGCCATTAGGAGCTGAAACTGACTTGACAGCACCTAACAACAACAACCAATCTTTCTGAAGGCTGACAGCCACATCTTTCTCCTGCAGAGAGCTTGGTGGGTTCGAACTGCCCACCTTTCAGTTACCAGCCAGGCACCTTAATCACTGCCACCAGGGCTCCTACAGTCTCCATCAGATCTCCTTAAATATAGCTTCTCTCCTCTTATGTTTCTGTTGTTGTTGTTAAGTGCCATGGAGTCAGTTCTGACTCAATGACCCCGTATAGGGACTCTGAGGAGCGACTGGTGGGTTTGAAACAGTGACTTTGTGGTTAGCAATCAATGCTTATCCTACAGCACCATACAAGGACTCTCCCTATATATCTGTTTATTAGTTCCTTCTGAATTCAGAAAGATTTTGAAAGTGTTTACTATCAGCCATTAACAACCTGCGATATGCAGATGATACAACCTTATTTGCTGAAAGCAAAGAGGACTTAAAATACTTACTGATAAAGATCAAAGACCACAGCCTTCAGTGCGGGTTACAACTCAGTGTAAAGAAAACAGAAATCCTCACCACTGAACCAAGAAAGAACATCATGATAAATGGAGAAAAAATTAAAGTTGTCAAAGTCTCCATTTTGCTTGGATCCACCATCAACACTCATGGAAGTCAAAAAATCAAATGGAATATTGCATTAGGCAAATCAGCTACACAAGACCTCTTTAAAGTATTTCAAGAGCAAAAATATCAGATTGAGGACTGAGGTGTGCCTGATCCAAGCCATGGTGTTTTCAGCAGCCCCACATGCATGCAAAAGCTGGACAGTGAATAAGAAAGGCCATAGAAGAATTGGTGCATATGAGTTATGGTACTGGAGAAAAATATTAAAAGTACTACTGACTGCCAGAAACACAAATCTGTGTTGGGAGAAGAACAGCCAGAATGCTCCTTAGAAATCAGGATGGCGAGACTTTTTCTCTCATACTTCGAACATATTATCAGGAGGGATCGTATGTCCCTGGAGAAGGATATCATACTTGGTAAAATGGAGAGTCAGAGAAAAAGAGGAAGATTCCCAATGAGATGGATTGGCACAGTGACAGCAATAATGGGCTCAAGTGTAACAATTATGAGGTTGGCACAGGACCAGGCAATGTTTCATTCTGTTGTACGTAAGGTTGCTATGAGTTGGAACCCACTCAACAGCATGTAACAACAACTATCTGCCAAATACTTTAAGCACTGGGAGTTGATAAATCAATGGTGAGATAGTTATAATACAAATGGAGATTGTACAGAGGTTGAGAGGCCTAACTTTGTCTGTGGTTGAGAAGAACTTAAGGGCTCAAGGAAGAGTTCACCAAGGATGTGATGATTAAGCAAAATTAAGTTTTTTCTTAGGAATTCACTGAGTGTTCAAGTGGGCTCTGGGTCTTCCTTACAAAGGTGGAGAAGGTATGAGAGAGTATGTCCAGGCAACTGCTCATAATTTGGAAAGGCTGGTGTACTGTAAACATGTATTTGGGTATAGGTAGCAAGCTGGAGGAGTCTTAGTGTGGTGCTATAGGATAAGCAGTGGACAGAAAGGTCAGTTTGAACCACAAGATCGACACTTCAAACTTACCAGCTGATCCTTGGAAACCCTATCCAACAACAACAGCAGCAGCAGCAAGTAGAAGGATAAAGGGCCCGATTGTGCTGACCTTTGTATTAATTCATTTTTTCACTTATTAATTTAACAGATATATTGAAGGTCTTTATGTATCTCTCACTGTGCTAGACACTGAGGTATATATGGTTCCTGCACACATGGAATTTATAATGTCATGAAGATGCTGACAGGTGTAAGGGTAGTTGTAAAACAGTGGTAAGTGCTATCTGAGGGGGCTTCACAAAGTTCATGAAAAAATGGAATTAAAAGATAGTGGGATTTTTCTGTGAACTTTAAAGTCCCCTCATTTATTTAAGGCTTACTGCTGCTCTGAGAGCTCATAGGAGGCACACCTAACCCAAATTTCAGAGGTCAAGTCGAGCTTTCTGCAGACGCCGCATCTAAGTTGAGAATTGAGGGATGAGTTAGCCAAATGCAGGAGCAGGAGGAAGAATATAGTAGAGAGAACCAGAAAAGATAAGCCCACTAGGGTGGGGAGAGAGTCTGATACATTCAAGCAGCTGGGAGCTCAGAGGCTTAGATCTGTTGGGAGTCAGGAGAGGTGACTAGGGAGGTGAGTCACGATAGGCTGCCTTCTAAGCAGAGCTAAAGGATCTGATGTTCATTTATAGACAAAGGTAAATACTCTGAAGAACTTTATATTAGAGAGTTATATGATGAGATTTACATTTCAGAATATGATTTGGAGGGATTAAAATTGAAAGCAGGTGAAACACATTTTTAACTTCATTTTGGTCATATTTTTATTGAAAACTTAAGAATGATTGCCTATAAAACTACCGGGTTTTAGGCAACTAATACCTTTTAAGTTCATATCTGCCTACTTGAGATATTGCCTGCCTTCATTTTGTTAAAAATACTTTTCTAAAATTTCTAGCTTTAACTAAATTAGTCCAACAATTTCCAGAGCCCTCATCAATAGACATATTTGGTTAAATATATATCCAGTTATAATGCTCTCAGTGTTTATTTTATTTACGCTGTTCTTTTCTTTCCCCAGTAAATCGTAAATAGGGACATATCAACTCACTTCTCTGTATTTCCCTAAATAGCCAGTTGTGATCCCTTCTACTCAGTAATTCATCTCACACTCAGTGATGTTAACTGACTATGTAGAGCAGCTGTCAGCAGTCTTTCTCTGTTAAGAAATAGCGAGTAAATAGTTTAAGTTTTGTAGTCCCTGTCTCAACTACTCAGTGCTGCCCTATAGCATGAACACAGCCATAGACAATACATGAGCAAATGAATGTGCCTGTGTATCAGTAAAACTTTATTTGTGGACTAGAATTGTAAACTTCATTTAATTTTCACATGTCATGAAATATTATTTTTCCAGCAATTTAAAGTTACAGAATCTACAAAATCAGACAATAGTTAGATGTGGGCCATGTAGAACAAAGCAGTGACTATTTTTTTCTTCTGAAAGAAAAGTAAAAGTAAAACGAAGGTCGTATTAATTCTCTGCAAAGACCTTGATCATTATGGGAAAGCATTTCTTTCTCTTTCTATGTAAATGAAATAAGACCACAATGACTTTTGTTTTTAAATAATGGAACATATGCAAAGTACTAAAACCTCAGACATTTCCAATGATCCTCCATTTGAAACAGGCCACTTTCTCAAATTTGAAGAAGTAGAAGAGTTGTTGGGCCTAATAGTATAAACCCTAACCCAACCCAGACCATCAACTCAATTCCGAATTGTAGTGACCTTACAGGACAAAGTAGAACTGCTGAAAGGGTTTCCAAGGCTATAGATCTTTATGGAAGCAAACTGCCACAGCTTTCTCTCCACAGAGAGGCTGCTGGATTCAAACTACTGGCCTTTTAGTTAGCAGCCAAGTGCTTAACTAGTGCTAACTACTGTACCTCCAGAGCTCCTACCCACTGCCATCCAGTTGATTCAGACTCATAATGACCACATAGGACAGAATAGAACTGCTCTTTAGGGTTTCTGAGATTGTAAATCTTCATGGGAACCGACAGCCTCAGCTTTTTCCCACAGAGTGGCTGGGGGGTTTGAACTGCTGATCTTTTGATTAGCAGTCCAACACTTAACTCACTGTGTCAGTAGGGTTCCTTCCAAGATTTCTAAGTGGATGCTAAACAACCCAAACCCACTGCCATCAAGTCAATTCTGACCACAGCGATACCATAGGACAGAGCAGAACTTCCCCTTAGCAAGGCTGTAGATCTTTATGGAAGCTGACTGCCCCAGCTTTCTCTCCGAGAACAGGTGATGGACTGAGTGATTGAATCACTGTATCACCAAGGCCCCCAAGTGAATGTTGTTTTTAAGTGCCATCAAGTCAGTTCCAACTCTTAACAACCCTTTTAGGGTTTCCAAGAGTAGCTGGTGGCTTTGAACCACTGGCCTTGTGGTTAGCAGTACAATACTTATCCTACAGCGCCATATCAGGGCTCCAGGTGAATGGTTGTTGTTGCTGTTTTAAGTGCCATGTATCAGTTCTGACTCATAGCAACCCTGTATAGGGTTTCCAAGGAGCAGCTGGTAGCTTTGAACCACTGACCTTGTAGTTAGCAGTCCAGTACTTACCCTGCAGCACTACATCAAGACTCCAAGTGAATGGTTATTGTTGTTGTAATGTACCTTGTGTCAGTTCTTACTCAGCAACCCTGTATAGGGTTTCCAAGAAGCGACTGGTGGGTTTGAACTGCCATGCCGGTCTTACGGTTCAAACTGACCTTACAGTACAGTGCTTATCTTACAGTGCCACAACAGGACTGGGTGTCAAATACTAATGGTGTTTATAGATTCTCCTGAACACTTCCTTATGCCATGTACAAAAATTAACTCAGAATGAATCATAAACCTAAAAGTAAGACCTATTGTTGTTGAAGTGCTGTTGAGTGGTTCCAACTCATAGCAACCCTGTAGAGGGTTTCTGAAGCTAAAACTGTTTGTTGTGATTGTTGTTAAGTGTCTTCAAGTCAGTTCAGACCCATAAAGACCCTGTATAGGGTTTCAAAGGAGCGACTGGTGAGCTTGAACCACCGACTTTGTGGTTCAGGCGACTTTGCATCCAGCGCATTAGCCTACAGCGCCACACCAGGACTCCACTGGAGCAGAAAACCTAATTTTTCTCCCACCAAGAGCTGGTGGGCTCCAACTGCAGACCCTGTGGTTAGCAGTCCAGTGCTTATCCTACAGAATGTAAAACTTAAAGCTTTAAAACTCTTAGAAGAAAACATAGGAATAAATCTTGGACTAGATAAACCCTTTTTAGATGCAACATTAAAAGCACAAGTGACAAAGTAGATAAATTGACTTCATTAAAGTTAAAACTTTTGTGATTCAAAGAGTACCATCAAGAAAGTAAAAGGACAACACATAAAATGGGAGAAAATACTTGTAAACCATATATCTGATAAGGGACTGGCATCCAAAATAAATAAAAGACTCCTCCAAGTGAATTTAAAAAATACATGTAAATAATCGTATTTATAAAGTAGACAAAGAATTTGAAGACACGTTTCTCCAAAAGATATACAAATGGTCAATAAACACGTGAAAATATGCTCAACATTACCAGTGATTAGAGAAATGCAAATAAAACTCACAATGAGACACCATTTCAACCTAAAAGGATAGCTATAATGAAAAAGACAAATAAGAAGTGTCAAGAATGTGAAAAAAATAGAATTTTCATGCATCATTGGTGGATATGAAAAATGATGCTGCTGCTTCAGAAAATGTGTGGCAGTTCTTAAAAATGTTAGGCATGGACTTGTCACATGACAGCAATTCCATTCCTAGGGTATGTTGTTGTTGTTGTGAAGTGCCATCCTAGGGTATGTAGCCAGCAAAATGAGAACATAGATCCATACAAAAATGTATATACAAGAATGTTCTTAAACACATTGTTATACAATAGCCAAAAATGTGAAACAGGTCCATCAACTGTGAAATGGATAAATAAAATGTAGTTTATTCATACAGTGGATTATTATTTGGCAACAAGAAAGAATGAAGCACTGATATAGGCTACAAAATGGATGAACTTTGAAAACATTATGCTAAATGAAAGAAGCCAGTCCAAAACAGGGAAGGATGGGAAGACTACATAATGTATACTCACATTTACTCTGTGGCTACCCTGTACACCATTGAATTGTGCACTTTAAATGAATAAATTTTATGGCATATGAATTATATCTCAATAAAGTTATTTACAAAAACATCAATAGAAAAATGAGCAAAGAATATGAACAAGCCAATTACATAAGGGTACAAGTGACCAATATACAGATCAAAGTTGTTTACCAAAAGCCAAAAGAGCCAAACTCATTGCCATCTAGTCAATTCTAACTCATAGGGCAGAATAGAAGCGCCCCATGGGATTCTCAAACTGCTGACCTTTCATTTAGCAGAACAATGCTTAATCATGTTCCATAGAACTCCTCTTTAGTAATTAAGAGAACTGTAAATTAAAACAATTTGTAAATTTTTCATTGCCCTTCAGATTAACAAAGATTGAGAATGTCCCAAGAGGACTTGAAATACATACTGATGAAGTTAAAAGACTACAGTCTTCAGTATGGATTGCACCTCAATGTAGCAAAAATGTAGCAAAAATCCACACAACTAGAATAAAAAATAAAATCATGATTAATGAAGAAAAGATTGTAGTTGTCAAAGACTTCATTTTGCTTGGATCCACAATCAACACTCTGGGAAGTAGCAGTCAAGGAATCAAAAGACATATTACATTAGGCAGAGTCCTGGTGTTGTGCTGTAGGATAAGCACTGGACTGCTAATCCAAACATCGGCAGTTCAAACTTACCAGCCACTCCTTGGAAACCTTATACAGGGTGTATGTAGTGCACCATGTTGTTGTGTGCTGTAGAGTGCCTTCCAACTCAGCTGCCCCATAGTGTTTCTTAGGCTTAAATCTTTATGGGAACACATCACCAGGTGCTGTCTCCTACAGAGCAGCTGGTAAATTCAAACCAATAACCTTTCAGTTAGCAGCTGAGCACTTTAACTATTGCACCACCAGGGCTCCTTATGTACCATGTTGTTGTTGTTGTTGTTAAGTGTTGTCAAACCAGTTCTGACTCATAGCGACCCTTTATAGGGCTCCAAGAAGCAGCTGTTGGGCTTGAACTACCAACCTTGCAGCTAACAGTCCAGTAAGAGCTCCTCTGAACTACCACTGTATTCTTGGTTTATAATATGACTTTATTTACCTATGAACTGCTGAAATTTTATCTTTTTAAGTACCAATCTCACTAAACTGAACTATCTTGGCTATGTACTATATTTTACTCATCTTTATAGCTATAGATTATAAAGTAAATATCACTGTATAGACTTAGTTCATGCTCAATAAATATTTATTAGATAAATTAATACTCAATACGTTCAGCTTGTTTGTGTTGCTTGGATAATATTTTACTATATTGATTTTTTTTTTTCTTTCAGAATTTGGAGTTGTCTGCTTAATATTTTCTGCAACACTAGCTTACTTCCCACCTCGGCCTCCTCTTCCTCCCAGTGTTGCTGCAGCTAGCCAGCGACTGAGTTATCGACGGAGCTTTTGTAGATTATTAAGGTAAGTATATTCAGTCGTTGGATGGTTTTGACAAACACCTTCAAGATGATTTTACATTTAAGATCATCTATGATCGTAAATGTCCAATAGCCTATCAATCAAATAATTAATGAAACATTGATTGAATATTTTAGAAGTGTTTCCTATCAGAACATATCTTGAAAAATTTCCAGAAACAAAAACACCTCTAATTTTTGCTTTATCTACACATCTATATTGTTATTTACTTAAAATGTTTAAAACATTGTATCTTACCTAAATAATTTTTAAAGAAATGTTATCAAGCAATAGTACTTGTTGAATCATGGGTTTCATGTTTTCTTATATTTTTTCTAATATGCAAATCAAGTCCTGATGTGGCAAAGAAGTGGTAAACATTGGATTGCTAACTGCAAGGTTGGTAGTTCAAACCTACCAGCCATTCCTCAGAAACTCTATACAGGGTCACTAAGAGTTAGAAACTGACTCAACACATCTTAACAACAACAGTCAATACAAAGTGAATAAAATAAATCATGTTTATTTAGATATCATCTAAAATTATATTTTGTACCAATCATAGGACTACACTTAGAAAAACTTCAGTATTATTCTTTTATTGGTATAACTTAAATGTGATTAAAGTCTACCCTTGACAGATCAAATGCTTTAATATTAAATTTGATTCTTGGGATCTATAGACCATCATGATGATTGAGTTTTGCAATTGGGCTAGTAAAACTTTTCTTTTGAATTTTTCCCACTTAATTGTCATGAATTTTTATTGATTCTTTAGTAACTTCTCACTAGCTAATTCTTTCTGATGTAATTTTCCTGTCCCACCATATGATACATTCCTTGTGGTAACAGTCTATATTTTTGAAACCTCTAGAGTGTGGTGCTGTAGGAAAAGCTCTGGATTGCTAACCATGAAGTCGGCAATTCAAACCACAAAGTCAGAAACCCTATGCAGGGTCTCCATCAGTCAGTCAGAACCAACTCTTAACAACAGTAACAATAGTAGTGCTAACTAACAATCATGTAATATGAGACACATATGTTACTAAAACTTTTCTAGTAGTCTCAAACATTTTAAAGAAATGAGCAAAATTAATTTAAATAATATTTCATTTAATCCAATCCTGGTATGGCACTATAGGATCAGCACTGAACTGTAAACCACGAGGTTGGCAGTTCAAACCCACCAGCTACTCCTCAGAAACCCTCTACGGGGGCGCTATGAGTTAGAACCAACTTGTCGGCACTTAAAAACAACAATCTATCTAAAAATAATATCATTTTGACTTGTCGTTAATGTTAAAAAAATTTTTTAGCTTTTTATTGTGAATTGAATGAAGGTTTACAGAACAGATCATCAGTTTTACAGTCCACAAATTTACATTGTACACTTCACTTCATCTCAATGATTACAATCCCTTCAGTCTAACAGCATTTATCCTACTTCCTCCCTGCATTGTTTGTTTCTATTCCTCCTTTTCTCCCAGCCTAACTGAACTTTGCTGTTGGGTAAATGCTGACTTTTGAATCTTGAATGGTTGACCATTCTTTGGTGTACTTACCTCACTAGTATTGTTGTCTCCCCTAAATACCTATCTATTGCTTGGCTGAAAATCTAGCCACAGGGGTAAGTCTGGTTCCAGACCCGAAGGATGACCAAGAGCCATGAACTTGGAATTCCAGTCTTATCTGACCAGTAAGGCTGGGTTTTTTGTGTGTGATTTTGACCTTCCCACATTTTCCACTCTTTCCAGTACCCTCTAATGTGAATCCTTTTAGAGTAATTGATAATGGTAGCTACTACCATGTCTGGTCTCAGGGTGATGAAGACGGATGTTCATGTGATCCATTAGTTCATTAGACTGTTTTTCCAAGTGACTACAACTTTCATCACTCTTCTTTATGCTAGATAGGGAGAGACCAATAGTCATACCTTAGATGGCTGCTCATGAACTTTTAAGATTCCAGCCTCTACTCACCTAACGACGAGGTAGAACATTGTCTTTGTGGACTATGTTATGCCAGTTGACCATGGTGTCTCTGGATACCATGGTCCTGTGCCCCTAGGCTTAGTAACTCATTCCCTCAAGGTGTTTGGTATTGTCTTAAAATTTTTTCATAACTTTCCTTCTTGTATTGCCCACCACATGAATGGATATGTTTACAATAAAGGTAATGTTAAAAATAATGAGATGTTTTACGGTCATTATTCATGCAAAAACTTTGAAATCCAGTATTTATTTTATTTGCAGAACGTCTCAATTCAGACACTAAATTTTCATTGAAAATACTTGATCTGTATTTAGATTTCATAAAGTTTACAGTTGGAAATTATTATTTCATCATTTTTGTTCATATTGTAGTATTCATTTTAATACTTACAAAGTCAACAGATATTTGATATTATTGTTGTTGTTGTTAAGTGTTTTCAATTCAGTTCCAACTCGCAGCGACCCTGTATTGTTTTTCCGAGGAGTGGCTGGTTAAGTTTGAGTGCCGACCTTTCAGTTGAAACCAACCTTGCAGTCCAGTGCTTTAAGCCACATTTGGTGACTTAATTAAAGATCATTCATTTTTGCAAAATATATTTTTAGTCTTTTCCTCATAATTTTTATACAAAATTTTTTCTGAAATACCATATCTACACTTATAAAAATGGTTTTACTTTTGTGAAGACTCCAATTCATTTTGTAGTTACCAAAGTAACTCTCTCAGATTCTGTTCAAAACTCATTTAAAAAAATGCATTTTGGGCACTTAACTCTGACTTCAGGCAACTAATTTTCTTGACTATGTTTTGATTGTTGAAAAGAAACTTTTTTATTAAATTCACTACAAGCATGCCTCATTTTGTTACATTTCCCAGATACTGCATTTTTTGCACACTGAAGGTTTGTGGCAACCTTGTATGGAACAAGTCTATTGGCACCATTTTCTCAGTATCATGTGCTTACTTCATGTCTCTGTCACATTTTGGTAATTCTCACAATATTTTTCACAATGCTGTTGTACATTTTGGAAACCCTACACAGGGTCACTGTGAGTCAGAACTGATGTAGTGGGCACACAATCGCCATCACCACCACCACCATTATACATTTAGTAGACTGAAGTTTAGTGTAAACATAACTTTTAATTGGAATTATTTTTTAATTCCATTATAAATGGAATTAAAAGATCATGGAATTTCTCCATGAAGTTTTCGAAGCCCTGAGGTATATCCAAAAATTTTATGTAACTGACATTATTGTGATATTTGCTTTATTGCAGTGGTCTGGAACCGAACCTGCAATATCTTCATCATATTCATGTATATATTTGCTGAAAATATCTCTTAATATTATCCATTAAATTATCATTAGAAATATTTTTACACTCCAGGCAGTTCATTTTGCTCCACTGCAACAAATTTTGTTTTATCTGTGTGTAGAAAAAAAATTAATTCAAACTGAATCAATTCATTAACACCAAGAGCATCAGTGATGGATTATAGTACTAGAAACACTCCCTGATGTGTGCGCTATAGTAATATTTTATGCAATGTAGCAGTTAAAGTTAAATGTAGTTGTGTTTAATGGGTAATACTTAGCATACCTTCTGTTATTAAATTTAGATTTAAATTAATTTGAATGAAATAAAATTAAAATTTTAATTTCTCAATTGCATTTCAAGTATTCAATAACCACATTTGTCTTGAAATTGTTTTTGACACTTTGATTCACAGCCAACTGGTTGAGTGGGTTCACCATGGGTTGTTGGTTTGTTCGTTTTTTGTCTTTTAAATAGAGGAGAGTGGAATAAAATAGAATAGAAAATATTATTGCATCAAATAAAGTATAGATCTTATTTTTGTGAGACTTTTGATTCCTTTGTATGTATAGACAGATCACATGTAAAATACCTTTCTTATTCTGGTATACAATAATATGTTTTGAAGATTTCACTTTAGCACCTAGTCAATTATCTTCTACATAGTAAGTGAAGAAACAAATATTAATGAAATAGAATTGTGATCAGCGACACACATTTGTAAGATAACAGTTTCAAAATGACAGTGTTAGAAAAGATATTTAACAGTTTCTCCATGCAAAGCCACAACAAAACACTGGCTGGCCCTGCACCATCCTAATTGTTGTTACACTTGAGCCCATTGCTGCTGCCATGGTGTTCATCTATCTGGTTGGGGATCCTCCTCTTTTTCACTGACCCTCCACTTAACCAATCATAATGTTCTTCTTCAGGAACTGGTCCCTCCTGATAATGTCTGTATTCTATAGTATAAAAGTTTAGATTCGTTCTGTCTTCCTGATATATTGAAGCATTTATCATTATGAGTTCCCTCTCATAGAATATTTTGATGTGTGTGTGGTTTTGTTTTTTTTTTAATGTTTTATTCTAAGTTATGTAATAGTTTACATGGGAGAACATTAGCTTTACATTCATCCTATCATATATCGTTTCATTGCCATGGTTACAATCCCCTTCATGCATCATCAACCAACCAAAGGGTGTATGATGTGTGTGTTTTTTAAACTTGTATTTTATATGATATATAACTTTCTCTTATTTAGTTTACTAAGCTTTCTTTTGATTAGGATATCCATGGTTTATCTTTTTCCATACTTTTACTTTTATCATTTTCCCAATTTGCAATTTCACTGCATTTTCAGTTGTCTCACCAGGACTCTTGGTATGGCACTGTAGGATCAGCACTGGACTGAGAACCACAAGGTTGGCAGTTCAAATCTACCAGCTGCTCCTCAGAAACCCTATACAGGGTCGCTACCAACTCAGTGGTACTTAACAATAACAACAACAACAACATATGCATGTGAAAGCTGGGTAGTGAACAAGGAAGGCTGGAGAAGAATCGATGCTTGTGAATTATGGTGTTGGCAAAGAATATTGAATATGCCATGGACTGTCAGAAGAATGAACAAATCTGTTTTGGAAAAATACAGCCAGATTGCTCCTTAGAAATGACAGTGCTGAGACTGTGTCTCACATACTTTGGATGTGTTATCAGGAAGGAAGTTCCCAGAGAAGGACATCATACTTGGCACAGTAGGGGGCCAGCAAAAAAGAGAAAGACTCCCAACAAGAGAGATTAACACAGTGACGGCAACAGTGGGCTCAAACATGACAAGAAGTATGAAGTGGAGTAGAACAGGCCGTGTTTCGTTCTTCTGTACGTGGGTCACTATGACACTAACTTGATGGCACCTAACAACTGGATTTCCTTAATTTTTTCAATGCTTCTAAACAAACTAAATTCAGCCTTCTTGTTTTCAATCATTACAATATTATTAATGATAGAGCAAAAGGAATTATTTTAGTTGTGAGAAGCTCCAGGGATACAAAATGAAGTGGTAGGACACCTTTAAAGCAGGTATATTTTTGAGGAGTATATTTCTGTACAAACATCTCTGCACTGATTGGATAAATTTTATGAAGAAATAAATATTTTTATTTTATCTTTACTGATATTCCTGGGGGAGATCATTGTCATATCAGTTAGGGCATTCCCACAGTTAAAACAGTTCTAATGAATGTTAAAGCTTAGTATTTTATTAGGAACAATAAGAGAATTAGAGGCTTGGGTCTAGAATTAGTACTCAGAAAACAGTTCTCTTCATATATAAAAACAACCACCTGTTAGCCAAAAACCAAAACAGATCTACTTGCAATAGCAACAAAAGATAAAATACCTTGTAATAACCTTAACAATAACTGTGATATGTCTAAGAAATATTTTAAATGGCTTTAAAGGGCACAAAAGAAGATATAAATAGAAGACTGTTCTCATCCACAGGAAGACTCAATGTCAAGATGTTACTTTTCCCTGAATGAGTCTAAATTTGTCATATTTCTAAATTTTAAAGTGCCAGCAGGATTTTTCACCAACTATAGAAATTGATTTTTAAGTTCTTATGGAAAAACAAATGAGTAAGAATAACTTTTAAAAATCTGAAAAAAAGGAGTTTGACAAAGAACTGACAGATGCATATTATAAAGATTTAATATTTTAAATGATGAATGAGTAGACAAACAGAATGAGATATAATCAAAATTTCAGAAATAAACCCATCAATTTAGAAATTGAGGCAACAAATAGTTATTTGGGTTTATTGAGTTAATGCTATTTATAAACTCAACAGTATGAAAAGCAAGAATTATCGCATGGTATCACCACTATCATAAAAAAAAAAAAAATTATAAACTGGGAATATTTTCAACTTATGTCATCAGTGAAGTGCTTATTACCCTAGTGTTTAAAGACCTTTTACAAACAAATATGAAAATGACTGATGATTCTGTAGAAAAATAGACAAAGGATATAAACAGACCATTCACAGAATAGAAATCATACATATATGATTTATATATATGAAAATAAGTAAACATCTCATATGAGAGAATGAACACATAACTATATTGAGATACTACATTTCACTCATCAAATCTGAAAAAAGAAAATTCCACCCCCCCCCCCAAAGAAAAAAAAGTGAGAAAAAAAAAAAGTATTCTAGTACCTATGTTGGTGATAGCGTAGTGGTTATGAATCAGGCTGCTAATCTCAAGGTCGGCAGTTTGAAACTACCAGCCGTTCTGCGGGAGAAAGAGGAGGCTTTTTGCTCCATAAAGAATGACAGCTTCGGAAACCCTGTGCAGGGTCACTATGAGTCGGAACTGACTCCACGGTACTTAACAACAACAACATGTTAGTGAGGTTTTGGAGAAAACAGATAACTCTCAAACAGTTGCTGATGGTAATATAAATTGGTACAACCTCTGTGGAGGACAATTGGTAATGCTGGTTAAAATTACAAATACACATAGTCTTTGACATGGTCATTACATTTCTATGAATTGATTCTACACATGTGAAATGACTGTAAAAGCAAAAAAAAAAAAAAAAAAAGCCATATCAGTAAGGGAAGGGGAAGGAGCTCTGGTAGCGTAGTGGTTACGAATCGTGCTGCTAACTGCAAGGTCAGTCATTGGAAACTACCAGAAACTGGAGAAAGATGAGGCTTTCTGCTCCCGTAAAGATTTACAGCCTCATAAACCCTGTAAAGGGTCGCTATGAGTCAGAACTGCCTCCACAGCACATAACCACCACCATCAGTAAGGAGACTGATAGATAATAATATACTGACAGTGGAATATTATATACATATAAGGAAGATTGATAGAGTTCTATGTATACAGATAGGAAACATAGTGGCTCTATAGGATAAGCACTGGACTGCAAACCACAAGGCTAGTGGGCTCACCCCACCGCTCCATAGGAGAAAGATGAGACTTTCTGCTACCACTAAGATTTATTGCCCCAGAAACCCTATACAGGGTCGCTATGAGTGGTAACCGACTCCATGGCACTTAACAATAATGTAATATGTGTGGATTAAAATAACTTTAAGGCCTATTAAGTCTATAATATGCTACCATTTGCATAAAATATTGGAAGAAAAATATATGTATTTGTATTGGCTTGTGTATTTATGAAATATTTTGGGGGGCAGTTACCCAAGAGATTAGTTATATTGGAAATTGTAGGGCAAGGGACTATGTGGCTGAGGAAAGAGTTAAGGAGAAGATATTTTCCCCATACTTTTATATCTTAAAATTTTGAATTATTTAAATTGTATTGCCTATTGGAAATTTTTTAATAAAGACTTCAAAAATAATAAAGTGGAAGTTACTGTGTGAAAACTTGTTAGTTGATGTATATCAAGGTATACATTTCTTTTTTATCTTTGCTTTTCTCTGTACACCTTTTTCATAAGGAGAAACAGACATTTGTTCTTTCAAATATAGGCTTGGTTTTTCTTTCCATAAAATAATTCTAACAATTCAGCTACAAATAAAGTATACATTGATCAATTTTAAACAATATGACAAAAAGGATAACTCATAAAAATGTAAATAACCTTGAATTAACAAGTTGACAGATACTTGCTATTCTGATTCTGATATTCCAATTTCCAAGTGACTTGTAGCTTTCATGAGGAAGAATTTAAATTCTGGTGGTTTAATTTGTAATGATGTTTTCTTTCATTTCTTGTTTACAGTAACCTGAGGTTTTTGATGATTGCTTTGGCATATGCCATACCACTTGGTGTATTTGCTGGCTGGTCTGGAGTTCTGGACTTAATTTTGACACCAGTACATGTGAGCCAAGTAAGTATTTTATTTGTTTATATAATGTAGGTATTTTAGTTTATTTAAATTGTAAGTATTGATATTAGTTTCAGAACATAGGTCATACATTATACCATTGTTGGAAAAGCTAGGTCCCTATGGAATAGCTATATAGTAAAACAATGTTGATTTTTTTCCCCCCTTAATTTTGATTTGTTGTTGTTCAGTGCCATCGAGTCAGTTCTTGTTCATAGTGACCCTGGTGAGTTTGAACTGCCAACCTGGCTTTTCAAACCAACCTTGTAGTACTTATCCTATAGCGCCATACCAGGATTTCTTTGGATGTTATAAATGATGCTGATAAACAGATTGAAAAATGAAGAGTCAGATCTTTGTTTCGTTAACTTCATCCTTTATCCTTGCTTCCTACTTTATAAAGATTAAGATCTCATTTTCAAATATATATGCCCTATATTTAAATTTTCAGTTTCTTTGCAGTCTCATAATAAGGTATGTCATGTTTTTAAAAGTAACCATTATAACTTGCTGCTGCTATTTCTCCTCCTTGCTCAAGATGTTGTTGTTGTTAGGTGCCATCGAGTTGGTACTGACTCATAGTGACCCTATGCACAACAGAACGAAACACTGCCTAGTCCTGGGCCAACCTCACAATTGTTGCCACACTTGAGCCCATTGATGCTGTCACTTTGCCAATCCATCTCACTGGGGGTCTTCCTCTTTTTCTCTGACCCTCCACCTTACCAAACATGATATCCTTCTCCAGGTGTTGTTGTTGTTATCAGGTGCCATCGAGTCAGAACCGACTCATAGTGACCCCATGCACAGCAGAACGAAACAATGTCCGATCCTGGGCCAACCTCACCACCGCTGCCACACTTGAGTCCATCAGTGATGCCACCTGGCCAATCTATCTCATTGGGGGTCTTCCTCTTTTTCTCTGACCCTTCACCTTACCCAGCATGACATCCTTCTCCAGCGACTGTTCCCTCCGGACAATATGTCCAAAATATGAGAGACAAAGCTTAGCCATCTTGGCCTCCAAGGAGCACTCTGGCTGCACTTCTAAAACAGATCTATTGGTTCTTCTGGCAGAAAGAGCTAGAGAGATTTGGAGGGGTAAATGGAAAAAATACATCATATGAATAAACAACAATTTTTCATTCATTCTGCTTTTGATGAGCGTTTAGATCATTTCCAGTTTGGGGCTGTTACCAAAAAAAAAAAAAAGGTTATATGAGTGTTCTTTTATATGTCTCTTAATGCATGTCTGTACATATTTCTATTGAATATGTATCAAGAACTGGAATTACTGCTTAGGGTGTATGTGTATACTTTGATGGGTGCATATGTACAGTTCTAAAGTAGTTGTACCAATGTACAATCCCATCAGCACTGCATGAGATCTCTCATTTTCCACATGATTGCCAATACTTGGTAATGTCAGTCTTTTTCATTTTTGACTAGCTGATGACTACACAGTTGTGTGCCATTGTAGTTTCCTCCATAATATCTTTTCAAATGGTAATTGGATACTTGAAATCTTCTTTTGGTGGCATATATGTTTTTGTGTCTTGCCCATTATCAGGCTGCCTTTTTCTTACTGATTTGTAGGAAAGGAAAATGAGCAGAAACGATGCCTGAGAAGTCTGTTGGGGGACCCAGTAAGTCCTTGGTTGAGGTTCAAACTGACATGTACAAGACAAACCTACATACCCTAGGGAGAGTGCCAAGCAGAAAAGTCAAGCAGTTACTGAGGTCTTGGTGTTCTGGTGAAGCCAGACCGAGACCTCACTAACACCTTCTTAAAGCACTAAGGATCCTGTTGATAGGTCACAAATTGCAGGCTTTAGAAGCGAGGGCCATGGCCTAGGCCTACCAAGGCCTACTTGGACTGCTTGAACACAGTCATGACTGTTGAGCATGATTTCAATATTAAATAATCATCAATATATAGTCAATAAGTTTATTTAGAAACAAAACCACATGTAAGATAAAGATTGTATATCGATTGGTTAATGAAAAATGTGTGGCCAGAAGCTGGCAGAAACCTAACCCCATAATTCCCCTAGAGGCAGTAATTCAGTATTCTCTAACTCAGTGTTGGTGGCAACTTCATAAAACATAATTACCACAAATAGCAAAAATCAACTACGTAACTTTTTTCTTTGTTTTTTTAGCTTTTAAACATTTGTTTGATACACCTCTTATAAATGGTACTACTTTATTTATTCTAATCATCTTTTAATTGAAGTGTTTGGACCATTTACATTTAATATAATTATTGATAAATTTGGATTTGACTATACCATTTTTTAAGGCGCTCTAGTAGTGTATTGGTTACAAATCAGGCTGCGAACCTTGAGGTCAGAAGTTCAAAACTTGCAGCTGTTTATCGGGAGAAAGATGAGGCTTTCTGCTCCTGTAAAGATTTACAGCCTTGGAAACCCTGTGCAGGGTCGCTATGAGTCAGAACTGACTTCACGGCACATCACGATACCATTTTATTAGTGTTTTTCATTTGATCCCATCTAATATATCCTTTTCTACTCCTGTCTTACCTTCCTCTGGATAAATTCAGTGTTTTTTTTTATTATACTTTTCTTTGTTTTAGATTGGTAGTTATGGACTCTCATTATTTAGTTGTTATGTTGGAAATTACAGCATACACACTTGGCTTATCAAGGTTTATTAATAGCACTTTTATTTGTTCATGGTCAGGCCAAGGTCCTTAGAATCCTTTAACTTCATTTAACTTTCTTCCATCATTTTTTTGTTTTGTTTTTTTAATTGTACAAGACATTATTATGGTTGCTTTGTACAATCAATATTCATTGAAATTCATTCTTATATTTACCCTTGCTTTTGCTCTTCATTTATTTTAGTATCTTTAATTTTTCATCTGTGATCATTTTTTCCTTATTTAAAAAACACTGTCTTAGTTTCTTAGTGTTACTTTAACAGAAGTACCACAAGTGGATAGCTTTTTCTCACAGTGCAGAATGCTGGGAATATGAATTCAGGGCGCTGGCTGTAGGGTAAGGCCTTCTCTCTGTCATTTCTGTGAGATCTTTGTCTCTTTCAACTTTTGTTCCTCATATATTTTTTAATCGTCATGTGACATCTGTCTTCCCTGTTTGTGCGTCCTTCTCTGTGCCTAATCATCTCTTTTTAGATCCCCAAAGTTATTAGATTTAAGACACCCTGACAGGAATGTTCTCATTAACATAACAACAAAGAAAACCCTAGTACCAAATGGATTTACATCCTTAAGCATAGGGGTCAGGACTCCAACAATAACAACAAAAAAATAGGGGGCAAGGGAATGAAGGCAAAATTCATTCTAGGAAAGACCTTTAAATGTTTCCTTTTGTGCATATCTGCAGGTGACAAATTCTGTCATTTGGTAAAATGTCTTCTTTATACTTTAATTTGTGAAAGATATTTTGTCGGTCATAGAATTATCAGTTGACAGTTACTGTGTTTCAGCATTTTGAAAATATGCCATTTTCTACTGGTTTTCACTATTTTGAGTGAGAAGTTAGTTTTGTTTATTTTTTCATGGTTATGGGGTTTACTAGGGAAGTTGTTGTTAAGTGCCATTGAGTCGGTTCCAACCCATAGAGACCCTGTATAGAGTTTCTGAGGAGCGACTGGTGAGCTTGAACTGCCAACCTTGCAGTTCAAGGTGACTTTGCAGTCCAGCGCATTTACCTACAGCCCCACACCAAGACTCCATTAGGGAAGTTAACAGATTACAATTCAGGATCACAAATGCTCAGGATACTCTTTATACTGTCAGGATAGCCCCTTCTCGGCTCTGCCCCTTCTCAGGTCCTCTTAGCCATGCAGCTCCTTGGCCTCTGCCCTGCTTCCGCTATGTTGCATTGCTCTTTTACTTATGCTGCTAAATGCCCAAAGGCACTCCACTCCACCGTTAAGCTTCAGTAAATCTAGCTCCCCAGACAAATGCCTGGGAGGCACTCAAATCTGCAGGCAAGCCACTCCACTTTCTTGCTCTGTCAGCTCGGAAGTTCACCAGCTGAATGTTTTGTTTTGTTCTGTTTTGTTTTAATGTATCTTGGTTTTCAGCAGCTCTATTATAACTAGGTGGTGATTTTCCTGCTTGAGTTTTGTAGGGCTTCTTAATTCTGTAGTTTGATGTCTCTTGTCAGTGTCTGAACGTTTTCAGTCAATATCTCTTCAAAACTTATACACATTCTGTCTTCTCCATCTGGGATTCTAATTACATATGTTAGAACTTCACATTCTGTCTCTTATTCTGTCTGCTAAATAGTCCATCCTTTATCTTTTCCATGGTTCAAACTAGATATTTTATTCTGGCCTTTCTTCCAACTCATGGTTTCAGTTACCAGGTCTGTGTAATACACTGTTAAATCTGTGCTTTATAAATCCATGTTAATATTTTCTAAGTTCTAAAATGTTCATTTGCTTCTTTTTTATATTGTTGGTTGGTTCTGTTTCATAGCAACCCTGTGAACCATGGAACTAAACATGGCACAGTCCTGTACCATCCTCACAATTGTTATGTCCAAGTCCATTGTTGCTGCCACTGTGTCAGTCCGTCCCATTGAGGGTCTTTCTCTTTTTCACTGACCATCCATGTTACCAAAGGAGCTCTGGTAGCATAGTGTTTATAAGTCGGGTTGCTAACCTCATGGTCAGCAGTTCGAAACTACCAGCAGTTCCACGAGAGAAAGATTTACAGCCTGTAAAGATTTACAGCCTTGGAAATCTGCTCCCGTAAAGATTTACAGCCTCGGAAACCCTATGCTGGGTCGCTATGAGTCGGAACCGACTCCATGTCACACAACCACCACCACCCCGTTACCCAGCGTGAAGTCTTTCTCCAAGAACTGGTACTGTCTGACGACATGTCTAAAGTATGAGAGATGAAGCCTCATCATCTTGGCTTCTCAGAACAATCTGGATGTACTTCTTCCTAGACAGATTTGTTTGTTCTTCTGGCAGTCCATGGTACTTTTGATATTTTTCGCCAACACCATAACTCGAATGCATTGATTTATTGGTCTTCCTTATTCATTGTCCAGCTTTCACATACATATGATGTGATTGAAAATGCTATGGCTTGGGGCAGGTGCACCTTAGTCCTCAAACTGACATCTTTGCTCCTGAACAAGTCCATTGTTGCTTGACTTTCTGGCAACTCCCTGTTGATGTGCTGCTGCAACCAATTTGTAATTCTCTTCAGTAAAATTTTTTCTGTGTAATGTTGGATGATATTGTTCAATCATTTCTGCAGTCTGCAGTATGTTTGCTCACCTTTCTTTTGAATGGGCACAAATATGGGTCTCTTCAAATTGGCCAGATAGCTATCTTCCATATTTTTTGGCATAGTAAAATTAGTGCTTCCAGCAATGTATCCGTTTGTTGAAACATTTCAATTTGTATTCCATCAGTTCCTGGAGCCTTGTTTTTTGTCAATGCCTTCAGTGCAGCTGGGAGTTCTTCCTTCAGTACCATCAGTTTTTGATTGTATGCTACCACTTGAAATTGTTGAACATCGGCCAATTCTTTTTGGTTCAATGATTTTGTGTATTTCTTTCATCTTCTTTTGATGCGTCCCACATCATTGAATGTTTAGCCCAAAGAATCTTGCAGTGTTGCAAGTCAAGGCTTGAATTTTTCTTTAGTTCTTTCAGCTTGCGAAATGCTCCATGTGTTCTTCCCTTTTGGTTTTCTAAATCTAGGACTTTGCATATTTCATTATAATACTTTACTTTGTCTTTTCAAGCTATCCTTTTAAAATTCTCTATTCAGCTCTTTCACTTCCTCATTTCTTCCCATTGCTTTAGCTTGTCTACATTCACGAGCAAGTTTCAGAGTCTCTTCTGACATTCATTTTGGTCTTTTCTTTCTTTCATATCTCATTAATGACCTTTTGCTTTCTTCATGTCTGATGTTCTTGCTGTTTTCCCACAACTCCTGTTGTCTTCAGTCATTAGTGTCTCATGCGTCAAATCTGTTCTTAAGATGGCATCTTAATTCAGATACTAAGGTCACCTTCCTGAACTTGTTTACATTTTCTTCAGCTTCAGCCTGAGCTTGCATATGAGCCATTGATGGTCTATTTCACAGTCTTCCCTTGACCTTGCTCTGACTTGATAATATGAAACCTCTAAGGAGCTCTGGTAGCATAGTGGTTACGAATTGGGCTGCGAACTGCAAAGTCAGCAGTTCAAAACTACCAGCTGTTCCACGGGAGAAAGATGAGGCTTTCTGCTCCCGTAAAGATTTACAGCCTTAGAAACCCTGTCCAGGGTCACTATGAGTCGGAACCGACTCTATGGCACATAACCACCACTGATATTCAAAATACCAACAGCATAGCTTTAAGCAACACATAAGCCACCATAGTACAACAAACTGACAGACTTAATTCTTATTTTTGTTTTTTTTAAAGCTACTAAAGTAGTTGTTTAAATCTGTCTTTTATAATTCCATTATCTGGATCCTTTGTGGGTCTATTTCTATTTCTGGTACTCTTTCATATTCTCCTATCTTCGTATGTGACTGAACATTTTTGATTGAATGCTAGACATCATATATGAATAGCTCTAGATATCATTTAAGCTTCAAGATGTTTTCCTCCAGAGAGGATTTATGTTTGCTTTTGACAGGAATCTAGGGATCACCTTACACCAGTTTCAGTGGTTGAGATCATTTTAAACTGGGCTTTAGTCCCTTTGAATACTGTTTTCTTTTCAGTTTCCGTTACTTTTAAGGTGTAATCCTTCAGGGTCTCCAACTAAAGTCTGGGGTTTTTTACAAGCCCACCCACTCAACAGCCTGCCCAAATGTAAATCTTCTCTTGTCTGGGTGTTGCAGATTAAATTGTGTCCCCCCAAAATATGTGTTGTAAATCCTAACCTATATGCTGTCTCTAGAGTTTTGCTATGGTGCTGACAGCAAGCTGTATGTTTCAAGCCCACCAGTTGCTCCTCAGAAACTCTATACAGGGTCACTATGAGTCAGAACTGAGCAGACAGCAGTTAACAGCAAACAACAACATGTCATGGCTATTTGTTATTGTTGTTGTTAAGTGTTGTTGAGTCGGTTCCAACTCATAGCGACCTTGTATAGGGTTCCCAAGGAGCGGCTGGTGAGTTTGAACCATCAACTTTATGATTCAAACTGACCTTGCTTCCTAGTGCTTATCCTACAGCAGCACCACACCAAGACTCCTATGTTGTTGTTGTTGTTGTGAAGTGCCGTTGCGTCGATTCCGACCCATAGTGACCTTGCATAGGGTTTCCGGGGAGCAGCTGGTGGGCTTGAACCACTGACCTTGCAGTTCAAACAGCTTTGCAGTCTGGTGAATTAACCCACAGTGCCACACCAGTACTCCAAGACGCCTGTAATCCCATGTAATAGCAACAGGCTATAATCCCAAGTGTATGACTATGAAAATAATGAAAGATAGGAATTTTGGCAGGTCCCTCTGGTAGCGTAGTGGTTACGAATCGGGCTGCGAACCTAAAGGTCAGCGGTTCAAAACTACCAGCTGCTCCGCGGGAGAAAGATGAGGCTTTCTACTCCCGTAAGGATTTACACCCTCGGAAACCCTGTACAGGGTCGCTATGGGTCGGAACCGACTCGACGGCACATAACAACAACAACAACAAGTGTAAGTTTAACTTTGGACTTTTCCCTTCAGCCACAAGAGAAGTCAATAATCATCTTCAGCAGGGAAATTGAATGGTTGGGCTAAGTATTCTGGCAGTAGTGGACAGGATAGGTTGAGGACCTTTTAAGAGATTGTTATAGCAGTCCAGGAGTAAGAAATAAGGAATACATGCATGTGATGGCTGTGGGAAGAGGAAAGAGATCAAATGCACTGTTGTTTGGGACACATGATTTTCAGTAATGACAACTAACATGTATTGAACATTTAACATTTTTTAACATATCACTATGAGTCAGAACTGACTCAATAGCACTTAACAACAACAGTCTTCTAAAAGGAGTGGTTATACGCTCTGCTGCTAATTGAAAGCTTGGTGGTTCAAACCCACCCATCAGCTCCAAAGGAGAAAACGTTGGTGATTTGCTCCCACAAAGATTAAAGATTAACAACCCATTACCAATGAGTCCACTCTGATTTACAGCAACCCTGTAGGACAGAGTGGAACTGACACATAGGGTTTCCAAGGCTACAATCTTTATGGATGAAAACTGCCGCATCTTCTCCTGCAGAGGGGCTGGTGGGTTCAAACCACCAACCTTTTGTTTAACAGATGAGCACATAACCACTGTGTCACTAGGACCCCTGTCCATACAATTATAGCCAAGAAAACCCTTAGGGCAATTCTATTCTGTCATATGAAGTTTGAGTCAAAAATTGACTTGATGGTACCTAACAACAACAAACCTCAAAAATACTTTACTATCCCTATTTTGGAGTCTTGGTGTGGTGCTGTAGGATAAGCACAGGAATGCTAACCACAATATCGGCAGTTCAAGCCAGCCAGCCACTTCTCAGAAAGCTTATCCAGAGGGTCAGAACTGAATCAGAACTGACTTGACGGCAACATCCATATTCTACTAATGAGGAAGGCTTAGAGTGTGGGTTAGGACAACAGACAAGTCATACTAAGAGAAAATGATAATTAATGATTAGGAACTGTAGGTAGTATTTGCAGATTACTCTGAAAAGGTTTAGCTATGAAGTTAGGAAAGAAATAGGACATTAGATAGATGGAGAAACATCATCAGGTAATAATAACAGGTAACGTAACTGTATGCTGGCTACTGATCAAAGTGCTATATGTAAATCACCAATGAATTTATTTTATAAATAAGAAGACAATTTTCCCAGCGTCACATAGCTAGTAAAGAGCAGAACTAGAAAAGGTTTCTTGGGAGAGACATTTGCATTTGAAAGTCAATTCAAGTTTTCTTTCTGGGTCCAGTCTCCCTCAGGTATGTAATCTACCGTTTTTCTCTCGCTTTGCTGGTCTCGTAAGTCATTTTTAGCTGTTGCAAGATGTTTTATAATTTAACTATTTACTAGTTGTTTTGTGGAGCTGTAGGATAAGCCCTGAACTACAGGGTCACGTTGAACTGCAAGGCCAGCAGTTCAAACTCACCAGTGGCTCCTCAGAAACCCTATATAGGATTGCTATGAGTCAGAGCTGACTTGACGGCACTTAACAGCAACAACAACATTAGATAATATTACCTAGATTTGTTGCCATTTAGCTAGAATGTTTTGTTTATCAAATATCTTTGTTGGGTTCTTTTTTCTTCTTTCTAAATCATAGCATGACGATCTTGTCTCAAACATTGTCTGCCATTTTCTTGACAGGTAGATGCTGGATGGATTGGATTTTGGTCCATAGTTGGAGGCTGTGTTGTTGGCATAGCTATGGCAAGGTAAGAATATTTTATGCTTAACATGTAAGTGAACAGAAATTAAAATAAAAATTTAGCGTCTACAGAAACATGTGAAAATCAGAGAAAAGTAAAACACACACAGGGTAGAAAAGTACACTTACTCAGGCTTTAGGAAATTCACAGTAGATAGATCTTTTTACTAAAAGAAACCTCCTCAGAGGTAAGCTTTCTTAAAATGTTTTTTTCAAAACTGGTAATATATTTCCACTGTAATTAAGCTGCCTCTCAATATTATTGTTGTTAGGTGCCATCGAGTAGGTACCGACTCACAGCGACCCTATGCACAACAGAATGAACCACTGCCCGATCCTGGGCCAACCTCACAATTGTTGCTACGCTTGAGCCCATTGATGCTGCCACTTGGCCAGTCATCTCACTGGGGGTCTTCCTCATTTTCTCTGACCCTCCACCTTACCAAACATGATATCCTTCTCCAGCGACTGACTGGTCCCTCCTGACAATATGTCCAAAGTATGATAGATGAAGTTTGGCCATCCTGGCCTCCAGGGAACACTCTGGCTGCACTGATTCCAACACAGATTGTTCCTTTGGCAGCCCATGGCACTTTCAATATTCTCCTCCAGCACCATAACTCAAAAGCATCAATTCTTCTATGGTCTTCCTTATTTACTGTCCAGCTTTCACATACATATGAGGTTATTGAAAATACCATGGCTTGGGTCAGGCGCACCTTAGTCCTTAAGCTGACATCTTTGCTCTTTAAACACTTTAAAAAGTTCTTGTGCAGCAGATTTACTAAATGCAATATATCATTTGATCACTTGACTGCTGCTTCCATGAGTTGATAGTTGATCCAAGAAGAATGAAGTCCTTGACAACTTCAATCTTTTCTCTATTGATAAAAATGTTTTTTTGGTCCAATGGTGAGGATTTTTGTTTTCTTTACATTGAGATGCAATCCATACCAAATGCTGTGCTCTTTGATCCTCATCAGTAAGTATTTTAAGAAGTCCTCTTCACTTTCAGCAAGCAAGGTAATATCATCTGCATATCACAGGTTGTTAATGAGTCTTCCACCAATCCTGATATCCTGATGCCACGTTTTTCTTCATATAGCCCAGCTTCTTGGATTGTTTGCTCAGCATACAGGTTGAATAAGCATGGTGAAAGAATACAACCTTGTCGCACACCTTTCTTAATTTTAAACCATTCAGTATTCCCATGTTCTGTTCGAACAGCTGCTTCTTGGTCCAGGTACAGATTCCTCATGAGTACAATTAAGTGTTCAGGAATACTCATACTTTGCAATGCTGCCCATAGCTTGTCATGATCCACACAATTGAAAGCCTTTGCATAGTCAATAAAGCACAGGTAAACATATTTCTGATATTCTCTGCTTTCAGCCAAGATCCATCGGACATCAGCAATGATATATCCCTTGTGCCATGTCCTCTAGAAGTTCTCTGACAATGTATGATTGTGGCCATTTCTGTATTACCTTTAGTAAAACTTTACTCATATGGGATATCAAAGATATTCTCTGATGATTTCCGCATTCCGTTGGGTCACTCGCTTTGGAATGGGAACAAATACAGAACTCTTCCAATCAGTCAGCCAGATAGTTGTCTTCCAGATTTCTTGGCAGAGATGAGTTGAGTGCCTCCAATGCCGCCTCACTTTCTGGAAAGATTTCAATGTTTTTATTCCATCAATTCCTGGTGCCTTGTTCTTTGCCAATTCCTTCCATGCACCTTGGACTTCCTCCTTCAGTATCATTGGTTCTTGAGCATATGCTACTTTTTGAAACGGTTAAACATCAACCATTTCCTTTTGGTATAATGACTCTGTATGTTCCTTCCATCTTCTTTTGATGCTTTCTGCGTCATTCAATAATTTGCCCAGAGAATCCTACAATAACGAAAGTTGAGGCTTCAATTTTTTTTCTTTTGTTCCCCCAGCTTGAGAAATGCTGAGTGTGTTCTTTCCTTTTGGTTTTCTAACTCCAGATCTTTTCACATTTCATTGTGATATTTGATTTTGTCTTCTCAAACTGACCTTTGCAATTTTCTGTTCAGCTCTTGGACCTCCTCATTTCTTCCATTTGCTTTAGCATCTCTACACTGGAGAACAAGTTTCAGTGTCTCTTCTGACATCCATTTTGACCTTTTCCTTCTTTCTTGTCTTCTTAATGACTTTTTGCTTTCTTCATATATGATGTTCTTGATGTCATCCCACAACTCTTTTGGTCTTTGGTTTTTTGTGTTAAATGTATCAAATCTGTTCTTCAAATGATCTCTAAATTCAGGTGGGATATATTCAATGTTGTATTTTGGCTCTCGTGAACTTGTTTTCATTTTCTTCAGCTTCAGCTTGAATTTGCATATGAGCAATTGATGATCTGTACCACAATCTGCCTCTGGCCTTGTTTTGACTGATGATATGGAGCTTTTCCATCGTCTCTTTCCACAGATGTAGTCAATTTGATTTCTCCATATTATTAGGGAATAACATTTACAAGTGGAACCCAAAGAAGGGTGATATAATAATAAAGACAAATTGATTGTAATCAAGAGTAGAAAAGAGTTGAATAATAATTTAAAAGTGCATCTCCAAAGGCAGTGCCATTATGATCATGTTGTTAGGTGTCGTGAAGTTGGTTCCAACTCTATGGACAACTGAAAGAAACAGTGCTCAGCCCTGTGCCAGCCTCAGAGTTATTTTTTTTAGTTCATTGTTACAGCCAATATGCAGTCCATTTCATTGAGAGTCTTCCTCTTTTTCGCGGACCCTCTACTTTACCAAGCATGAGGTCTCTTTCCAGAAGTTAATCATTCCTAACAACATGTCCAAAGTATGGGAGGATTCTAAAGATTCTAAGGAGCAATCTGGCCATACTTGTTCCAGCACAGGTTGTTTGTTCTTCTGGTAGTCTATGGTACTTTAAAAATTCTTCTCCAACACCATAATTCAAATGCATTTAGCATTCTGTGGTCTTCTTATTCATTGTCCAACTTTCATATGCATCCGAGGTGATTGAAAATACCATGGCTTGGGTCAGACACACTTTAGTCCTCAAAGTGGTATCTTTGCTCTTTAACATTTTAAAGATAAACATAAAGATTAACCACCCTGATTAGCAGATATTTATTCCTGGTCTTTTTTGGCAGGTATGTGCCTATTGTTATCCCATTTTGATGAAAAATGTCCATAAAGACTTCCTATTTCATCAAACTCCCTTTTTTTGTAACCCACTATGACAGCACATTTTGAGAATGAGTTAGAATAAAAAGGCTTCATTTATTAAAGTAAAAGAGAGAGAGAGAGAAATGAAAATGTCACTCTTTCAGCTGACTGTCTATAAAACTACTCCTAGTGCTTTCAAAGAGATAATATTCATTCACTACCTAAATCACTTCACCCTGTCTAATCAAAAGCAAAATTAGACTATTAACTCTATCTAGGATGGGAAGAATCTAATTACATATTTGGGGAGATCAAATAAGATATGTAAATCACCTCAATATACAAACACTTAAACATAGTTTACATAGGGTAATGTTATATGTAGACCTTACACTTTGTATGGTGTTTCTGGGATAATGAAAGAATAAATTGACATTGTAATTTCTCAGTTACTTTATATATAAGATGTAAAAGTATAAGAATATAAAAGCTCAAAAAGAGCAATAGGTAGATGGCTATTTGTTGGAAAAGGCTACACTGATAATGAAATACATTGACCTGTCATGTTTGACAAGAATCAGACCTAATTTTTGCAGTTAAATCTCCCAGCCAATTTTAGTGAGTCATCATTGATCAGGTACTATTCTTAGCACCAAATAGGTCAAAGTATCACAAATGACGTTTCCATGCTCCTTTCCCTTGATTTTCTTCCTCAAACCTTTAATTTTAACTATCTATAGATAGCACCAGAGGGAAAAATTGAACAAGGACACTTATATTTTTAATTTGTTGAGGTGAAAGTTCTAAAAAACACTGCCTTTACTCTGGGATACGAAATCAATTTTTGATATATCCTAAGCCTAAAATCAATTAAAAATTATTTTCATGGCACTATCTTTGGGATTTATAAAATGGAATTTTCTTACAGGCATGAGTGTGCTGGGCAATTTTTTGTAATTAAGTTGTTAAACAAGGTCAGTCTGGTACTACTTCTTTCCTACTAATATACTTTGATGGAATTAGCCCATTTGAAAGACTGGGTCGCTCAAAAAGAATAAACAGAACACAGTGATCAGTTTATACTTGTGTGGCACTTACTCACCATTAAACTTTATTCCACTCTGGTTTGTATCAGAAAGCTGTTTTATTCTTTTATACATGGTCATTGTCTGATTTGATGAATAAGTTTATGCAGAATACCGAAATATAAATCAGAAAAGTATTTGGTGAGCATAAAATAAAACCAGTTTTTCAGGTGTTCTTAAAGGACATTGCTATCAAAGGTGGTGCCTTTTTCACAGAACATAAGAATTTTCTACTTAGAAACTTTTGTGGATGAGAATAAACCTAAATCATCGGACAAAGGTGCATGCATTTTTCCCACCAAAAGATGGCATCAGCTTTCAAGATAAAGCCATTTTAGCCTAGCTAACACTTACAAACATGATTAACCAAAGCTTGTCAGGTAAGTGCAGAACAAAAGATGGTCTTGAAAGCCTTAGGAAGGATACTCACATAATTATAGTAGAAATGATAATCAATTTAAAAATTCAAAGTGGAATAGATGTTGGATACTTTTAGCATAGTAAGTATACTTGGGATGATATCCATTTTTCTACAATAGGAACATTTATGAAAGATGGAGTAAATTGCATATAGGCACAGCCAGAGGGGTGTGCCTGTGCAATTAATCTTCTAATCAGAAGATGAAGAGAAACAATTGGTATATGGAAATTTTTCTGGTTATAACTAAAGGATAAGTATCTATATTAAACTGCTTTTAGTTCAGTATTAAGTCCGGAATAGTCAGGGATTTTTAATAACTTAAAATGCTACAAAAATTTTGCCTCAAGTTTTGAAGAATAATAATCACTATTCCAGAGCCCTGGTGGTGAGTGGTTAAAACACTCATCTGCTAACCCAAAGGTTAGACATTTGAACCCACCAGCCACTCTGTGCGAGAAAGATATAACATTCCTGCTTCCATAAAAATTTACAGCCCTGGTGGAGGCAGAGATGATGACGTGGAGAGATGGAGCATCTGAGGACTTTCGACACAGAGAGGGAGATGGGCTGTGTGCTGACGACTGGGGAGGGGAGTCAGGCTTGTAGAGTATATCCTTTGGTTGGGTAATGATGCATGGAGGGGATTGTAACCATGGCAATGAAACAATATACGATAGGATGAATGTAAAACTAATGTTCTCCCATGTAAACTATCACATAATTCACAATAAAACATTGAAAAAAAAAATTGCAGCCCTGGAAACCCTCTGAGACAGTTCTACTCTGTCTATAAGGTCACTATGTGTCAGAATCCACTTGCTGGCAATGAGTTTTGGGAGATTCATTATTCCATATACTACATTCTTGTTCTCATGAAGCTTACAGTCCAGTAGCAAAAACAAAAAGTTAACAAGTAAACAAATGAAAAAAAGAGAATTTCCAAAACAGATAGATGCTATGAAGAAATGAAAACAGAGTGTGGAGATGGGTTGGAGAGAGCTTCTTTAGATTGGGTGAGCATGGAGTTCCTCTTTGAGAGGTAAATATGAGCCAAGACCTGAGTGACCTAAAGAATCAATCACCAGGAGTAAATCTTGTGAAGATCTGGGAGTACCTGCATCTCAGCCAGCATGGTGCTGTAGGAAATGGCCTTACCATACATGAGAAACAGACAGGGCAACCCAACTGGAACATAGTATAATGCACTGGGGTGTGTGTGTGGGGGGGGGGCGGGGAGCAGCACAGTCGAGGCAGAACCTTCATGGCTCTGGTGTAGGTATTTGTATGTGTTTTAAGTAAGTTGCAGTTTGGGGAGAGCCATATTTGTAAGTTTATATCAACAAAATAAAGTATTTTCTAAAAGTGTAATTAATGTGTACTAACTTTGGAATGTTCAAAATTATAGAAAATCTAAAAGAAATTAAAGTAACATTTAAAAATTCAGAGTCCTTTCTGTGAGTAAGAGAAGAAAAACAATGATCATAAAAACAATTCTTAAAAACAAATCTTGTAATACACTACAAGGGGATGAACATGACCTATGCTTGTGGATGCAGTATGACAAAGGAGCAAACAAAGCTTCACTGTGAGGATCATTCCCACCCCTTTGGTACACAGGGTCAACAGGATGGGGAACCTAGACATTGGCTACCCAAAATGGGGGGGCTACAAGGCAAGAAGTGACTGGCTTACAAACTTTCAATAGGGAACCTAGTTCCAGAGGGTAGAGGGAAAGGTAGAATCTCCATTGAGTTGTTTCCAACATGTCTAGATGGGGTTGATAAAAGGTGTGGGGGAATAGGACAAAAAAAAGAAAGAAAGAAAACCAAAAACAAATCTTGCTTTTAAAAGAATGAATGGAAGATCATCTAAGCAATTGTTGTTGAATGAAAGTGTGTCCCTGATTTAAATAGTATGAAAAAAATCAGCTAGAATTAATAGAACATTGTTTCTTTTCAGGTTTGCAGATTTTATCAGGGGTATGCTGAAACTAATTCTTCTCCTCCTGTTTTCTGGGGCTACACTATCATCCACGTGGTTCACCCTGACCTGCTTGAACAGCATCACACACCTGCCTTTAACCACAGGTGAACACAGACTATTTTTGAACTTTGAATAAATTATTTCTTGTCTGCAGAAGTATAGATACTTTGACAGTAGGACTTTTTCTTGGTTTCCAGAAATAATTGTTAAATATGAAAAACAGAGATGTGTCAATATCCCTTGTGTGGCTGTCAAACTGTTATCTAAAGACAGTCTAAGAAATAAGTAAAAATATTTTCATTGGTATTTTGCATGTAAGTATAATCATTAGCCTAAGATTAGATAGCTTAGCAAAGTTTTTAAGCTTTAGAAATTCATATTATAGCCTAATACAAAGATTTTTATATTGTTTAAAGTCATTGCCTCATTTTTAAACAGTAATAAAAATATAATAAAGGCAAAAATGCTCTAAGGTTTGATGTATGTACACTGTAGTAAAATGCTTTTAACTGGCCCCCATGGTGGTGGTGGCTATGTGCGGTGGAGTCGGTTCCGATTCTTAGTGACTCTGCATAGGGTTTCCAAGGCTATAAGTCTTTATAGGAGCAGAAAGCCTCATCTTTCCCTCAATTGCCTGGTGGACTTGAACTACTGACCTTGTGTTAGCAACCCAATGGGTAACCCACTACACTACAAGGGCTCCTTTGAACTAGCACCTATAGTTTAGTCTCATTACGTTACCAATGCAAAAGAGAATTTACTGCGAGTGCTTATGAGGAGTATATCATAACCAGTCTACTTATGTCAACTAATCTGAAACATTTGTGGTTGTTGTTGCTTTAATTGTTGTTAGGAAAATCACTTTGAGGTCAATCATAGTTATCTACTGCTGCTGTAACAAACTATCATTGATGTAGTGTTTTCAAACAACTTAAATGTCTTTAGGTAGAATCCAACACAGGTCTCACTGGTTTAAAATCAGTGTGGGCAGGCCTGCATTCCCTCCTGGAGCCTCCAGGGGAGAGTTCATTTCTTTGTTATTCCAGCTTCTAGAGACCACCCCCATTCCCTGACGTGTGTGTCCCTTTTCTCCATCTTCAGAGACAGTAGTGTTAGATTCTGTCCTCCCATCCCATCACTCTGTGCCTTTCTCCCATGGACACATTTCCCTCTCAGCCCTCTTCTACGTCCTTATTCCACTTTTTTTTTTTTTTTTCTTAAATGTTTTTTTGTGAATTATGCGATAGTTTACATGGGAGAACATTAGTTTTACATTCATCCTATCGTATATCGTTTGATTGCCATGGTTACAATCCCCTCCATGCATCATCAACCAACCAAAGGGCATACCCTGCAAGCGTGCGGTCATCAGCACACAGCCTCAATCCCTCTCTGGGACTAGACTCCCCAGCCGCTCCATCTCTCCACGTCATCATCTCTGCCTCCATCTCTAGTGTCACTGCTTCTCTGGATAGGGTCCTGCTCTCTGCTCTTCTCGCTTGATGGTCCCAGGGACCTCCACTCCTAGACTGCTAAGTCAATCACTCCCCTCCTTTTGCTACAAAACATCTACCTTTACATTTCCAACCCTCACAAGCAATCCTGATAACAATTATTCACTATTGTATCACAAGAGAATTACCCACATCGCCTTTCATCAGCCTCGCCCGACAGATTGGATACTACTTAGTGGATAGTCTACTTCCTCTGTGCCCTCTGGATCTAGGTTCCCTCTTGAAAGTTTGTAAGCCAGTCACTTCTTGCCTTTGTAGCCCTCCCATTTTGGGTAGCCAGTGTCTAAGTTGCCCATCCCTGTCAACTCTGTGTATGGAGGGGGTGGGAGTAATCCTCGCTATAAACATTTGTTCCCTCTTTTGAGCTACTGCAGCCATAAGTGTACATCAATTTCATCAAATTGTATCAGATTACTCTTTTTTTCTTCTTCTTTCTTCTCCTAGTTGAGCTCTGATCATCCAGTCATTGAAGCCAGGTCAAGTGGGTATTATCTAAAAGTGTGGGTGTTCTTATGAATACTCCCTCTCTTCTTATCAGCTGGATGCTTCACTCTCCACTTTAGTCCTCTGTGGCTATGTCACTGGCTGACTCTGGGCCCAAGAGTCCTCAGGTCTCACCACACTGTTGGCCGACCTGGTCTCTACCCAGGTTCACAAGAGTCTATTGAACGTTGTAGGACTTAGCTCACAGCGTCATTGCTGTTTTTCCCTCACTTCCCCATATTGGTGACTAACGTGGTCACCAAACAGAGCGAGTATTCCCATTGAGTCTTAGTCTTGGGCGGGGTTTGCCCTGAGGGGACTCTACCACTTGCCTTGATGTCTTCTGGGCAAGCAACTTGTTTGTTCTTGTAGTAATCAGTTAGACTGCCTATATTGTTTTGTATTTTTCCGGTCGGTTTTTCTTTCAAGAAGTATCTTCTGATCTTCCTGTTCCAGGCAGGTCTGCTTGTCCTTTCAAGTGGAAATTTCCCACCTCAGAGGATTCTGGATGCTGTTCAGGATTCCATTTATGGTCTTAAGTAATGCAGAGGCTCCACAGGAAGCCTTCTTCTTCACTGGGCATGTTGTAGCCCCATTTTAGGTATTCCAATCAGTTATAGGTAGAAGACAGACTTACAGGCTTTCCATGGTGATATTTCTTGACTATTCCTTTCTCTCCCCTTCAAATGTATTATTTTATAATGGTATGCCAGGGAAACCAAGATTCAAAAGACAGCCAAGCATTTTAACATTATTTCCTCCTTTTTCCCCATTCCAACCATGTCTCAATCCCTGTATCCCAGAGCCCTGTTGTTCCGAGGTTGTGCATACATCATTATTTACCTCTGTCCCACTTTGACCATGCAAACCTGCCTAATTGTTTTCCCGTCTGATTTGTTCTTCCATTCCCCTCCCCATTCTTGTGTATTGCCCCCTCCCTACCACCCAAACTATCCTGTGTCTATTCCCTGCCCCATGCTCCGCCTTCCCCTCTATTCCCTCACCCCACCCCCCACATTCCGGTGACCAGTAAAGAATCTCCCCACCCCACCCCACCCCCTTTAGTATGGCTTATTTTTCTTAGTCTTTTACAGTAGTGGTACTATGTAATAGTTCTCCTTTTGTGACTGACTACTTTCACTCAGCGTATTGTCCTCAAGGTTCATCCGTGTTATACGGTGGCTTGCAGCTTCCTTGTTATTCTTCAAGGAAGCATAATATTCCATTGTGTGTATGTACCACAGCTTGTTTATCCATTCTTCAGTTGATGGGCACTTTGGCAGTCTCCATCTTTTTGCTATTTTAAATAGCGCTGCTATGAACATTGGTGTGCATATATCTACTCGTGTTATGGCTTGTATTTCTTGTGGGTAAATACCAAGTAGCAGAATTGCTGGATCATAAGGTATTTGTGTTTCCAACCTTCTGAGGAAACGCCATATTGCTTTCCAGAGAGGTTGGGCCATTTTGCAATCCCACCAGCAATGCAGGAGCATCCTTATTCCACTTTTAAGGACCCTGTGATTACATTGGGTCCACTGGGATAATCCAGGATCATCTCTCAATTTACACATCATTTGATTGGCAACTTAGTTCCATCTGCATCCTTAACCCCTTTATCATGCAAAGTATAACATAATTTACAAGTGCTAAACATTAAAGTATGAACCTCTTGTGGGGAGAGGGATTATTCTGTCTTTTTAAAAATTACTATGACAGATTATTTTAAAAATCAATAGGGCTCTGTTGTTGTTTCATCCTTTCCCCTAAGAAAAGATTATTTAAGATGCATATTTTTTCCTACTAGTTAGTAATATTCAGTCACCTCTCAGACTACATGTTTAATGAGGGAATTATTTGCTTTAAAGATGATAATAAATGAGCACTTCTATGAACAAGAGTAAATAAGAGTCTGAAAGTGGCTCTATAGGGGCCTTGTTGCTAAGTGAATGTGTTTCATGGATGCCTATAATTCTGCATACAATTAAGGAATGCTGTGTATCCCAAATTGTATCTGTGGACTCTGTAATAAAAGAACCAACACTTTACACCTCAGTGACAAGTCTTTCAAAGATAGATATTTATTTGAGAATTTATATCACTTTCACAAGGAACCCTGTTAGCCTAGTGGATTACTAGTTGGACTAACTGTAACATCAGCAGTTCGAATCCATCAGCTACTCCACAATAGAAAGATGAAACTTTCTGCTTCCATAAAGATTTATAGCCTCCAAAACCCTATATAGGGTTGCTATGAGTTGGAACCGACTCCACAGCACACAACCACAACCACTGCTTTTACAAGGAGCCCTGGTGGAGCAATGGTTAAATGTTTGACTGTTTAATCATTCAAACCTTGAAGATTGTAACCCACTATCCACTCAGAGAGAAGAGACCTGGTAATCTGCCCCCATCAAAATTACAGTCTATGAAGATTCTGGGAAGATGGTAGCATCAACCCTCCCCGACAAATACAACAAGGAAACAGTGCTTGGCTTTGAGGGACTCTGATTTGGCGAACAGAATACAGCAACAGGGAACTGCAGACAGACAGGACTCAGTGCATCAACAACGAGCCACATGTGGTAGAAAATTGATTCTCTCACCATTCTCTTCCCCTCCCTGCAGTTACACCAGCCACCAACTACTATAAATTGGTTAGTGTTAGTTGGTAAGTGCCATCGAGTCGATTCTGACTCGAGTGACCCTCTATAAGGTTTCTGAGGAGCAGTTGGTGGGTTTGAACTGCTGACCTTACGGTTCGCAGCCCAATTCGTAACCACTATATTACTACTACAATCCTACTATAGGTTCAGCAAAACGGCTGCTTCCCTAACCACCACAGCCCCTACCTGTACAAAGAGACAGGCCCCTAGGCTTCTGTACTAAAATCAACAAGGCAGACTTGCCCTGAGTCTGTATGGAATGTGCCAGGACCTCCCTCACCCAGGCACTGTTGTTTGCAAGCCTACCACATGCAGAAAACCTCTGAAACCAACAGGACAGAGTCAGTTCTGGTCTGCCTGCTCCTCATCTCAGTTGGTGCTAAGGACTGCTGAGTGAGGATGCTGTGTGCTAGGAAGCAGACATTTTTAGTAGAGGCTACACCACAGCCAGTATATTACAGGGGTGCCCTGACAGCTACAAGGCAGACCTCTTTGGGGTTCCATTTGGAGTGACTATCTCCTCCCACAACTGCTGGACTGATGTGAACTTATGCAGAAGGTTCCTTACAGCGAAGGCAAGTGGTGGGTCACATAAGTGGAAACTATTCTCCAAACCACCACAGGGCCACTGGGGCTCTGAAACCAACCAGTTAGATCTCTCCAAAGTCCTCTGGGAAGTGAAAGTCCCTCCTCCTCCTAAAATGAAGGAAGAGCTGCTTGTGCTTCCCCTGAATGCCAGCTCAAATGTAAGCAACCCCACAGAACAGAGAAGGAAATCGCAGGCAAATCCAGAGAAAAACACCATCCTAAAGTGAACTCACTGAGTGTGGGTTTTCTGTCTAAAAACAAGGTTGCAGAAAAAAAGAAAGGAAAGGAGTAGTAATCATAGAGAAGAAACTTTCTTCCTGATGAATAATCCGATTGTTGTTGTTAAGTGCCCTTGAGTTAGTTCCGACCCATAGCGACCCTGTTTAGGGTTTCCAAGGAGTGGCTGTGAGCTTGAACTGCCAACCTTGCAGTTCAAACTACTTTTGCAGTCCAGCGCATTAACCCACTGCACCACAATAATCTAATTAGTACATGGTATCTCACCTGAGTGATAGTGCCCACTGGTGGAGAGACTGAACACAGTGTGTTCTCTGGTGTGTTTAGGGAGACTGAAAGTTGCAAATCAAGATCTGGAACATTTGAATCCTAATTCAAACCAAGAAGGGTGAAGAAGCTATCACAGAAAAGAAGAGGAAATGGTAAGCATAGACAAAGGCTCTGCCTGCCTAGGAGTTTTTATGTAGAAAGTAGCGCAGGCAAAATTATCAAATATTGGGGAAAACCAAGAAAGTTACCACACAAAACCAAACCCATTGTTGTCAAGTCAATTCCAACTCAGAGCAGAAACAGATCACTACTTCTTTCTCCCACAGAACAACTGGTGAGTTCAAACTTAGCATAAGTACTTTAACCAGTGTCTCAACAACAAAAAAAGCAGAAGACACACAAAGAATGGAGAGACAGTTGCTCATCTAAATGAACATCACAAAGGGAGCACATATGGGGATAACCAAATAATAGAATATGGGACACAAGCAAGACCAAATACCTACAGTATGAGAATTCCAGAATGAGATGAGAATGTTTAAATGTTTCAATAAATACTAACAGAAAGTTTCCCCAGTCTAATAAGGATATGAATAAACAAATTCAAGAAGCTCACAGAATCCTAAGCAGGAAAACCCAAAGAGATTTACATCAAGACACATCACAGGTAGAGTCTCTGTCATTACAAATAAAAAGAAGATCCTGAAAACAGTAAGGAGTAGCAAATAGTCACATATAAAGGATCTCCAATAAAATTAAATACCAAATTTTTCTGTCAAAAAATACTATGCGTAGCAAAGCTAATGAGGGTGAAATTAAAACAATTCTAGACTAGCAAAAGATGAGAAAGTTCATATCCACCAGTTTGGCTCTATAAAAAATACTAATTGTTCAGTACAAGGAAGGGAAAAGACACTAGGAAGTAATTCAATGCTATACGTGAAAAGAAAGATCACTAGTAAAGGAAAGTACATGAACAGATATATAAGAATGAGTTTTGAGGTATTCATACTTGCTCATTCTAAATATTTTGTCCTTCATGTTTTTTAATAGCAATATATAAAAATCCAGTATAAAATAATGTCACAGGGCAAATGAAATATAAAGACATAATTAGTGGTAACAGTAAGAGGGTAGTGAGAAGAATGGTATAGATATAGAATTTCTTGTATGTTACTGAAGTTAAGTTTGTACCAGTGGATTTAATCAGGCAGAAGAAAGAATCAGTGAATCAGAGGATACGATAATTAAAATTACTGAGGTTGAAGACCAACAAGACTGGAGGTTCAAGAATGTTATAAATATAAGCTGTTAAATGTAATATTCATGGCAACCACTAAAAAAATGTTTTTTAAAACATATACAAATGGAAAGGAGAAAGTAACCAAAAGGATTCACTATTATAAATCAACAAAACACAAAAGCACATAGTTCTAAATGGCAACCCACAAATAACAAAATGACAGACATCACTTCTTATCAGTAATGAAAGTGAATATAAGTGGACTAAATGCTCCAATCAAAAAGCAAAACATGGGAGAATGGATTAAAAACAACCAAACAAACATGATCTAATTTTATGCTATTTACAAGAGATATACTTTAAACCCAAGGACACAAATAGATTGAAAATAAATATCCCATGCAAATAATAATCTAAAGAGATCTGGGGTAAATAGAAATAAAGAGAATTATGGCAGATTATTATGAATAACTGTACAACAACAAACTGGACAACATAGATTAAATGGACATAGTCTTAGAAGAACACAGTCTACCCAAACTAACTCAAGAGAAAATCTAAAGTCTCAAAAGACCTATAACAAGTAAAGAGATCAAATCAGTAATCAAAAACCTCCAAACAACAACGGAAGTCCTGGACCAGATAGCTTCACTGGGGAATTCTACTAAACATTTAGAGAAGAATTGAATCAATACTTGTTTAAACCCTTCCAAAAGATAGAGAACAAAGAAATACTTCCTAATTCATTCCATGAAACAAACCCGGATACCCAGACTAGAAAATATACCATTGGAAAAGAAAACTACAGGCAGTATCTCTTGTGACTATAAATGCAAACTCCCTCAACAAAATGCTAGTGAACAGAATCCAACAGCATATTAAAGGTGTCATAACATCATAACCAAGTAGGATTTATTCCAGGAATGCAAGGGATGGCACAACACTAGAAAATCTATTAATGTAATAAGCCACATCAGTAGAACAAAGGAAAATAGTCACATGAGCATCTCTATGGATGCAGGAAAAGCATTTGATAAAATCTCATACCCTTTATTGAAAACTCTAAAGAACATTAGAGTAGAAGGGAAATTCCTCCGTATGATTCAACGCATATATGAGAAACCAATATTCAATATTGTACATAATGAGAAAGATTGAGAATTTTTTCATAAAACTGAGAATTAGACAAGGGTGTCCACTCTCACCTATTCAATATTAGGTTAGAAGTCTGAGCCAAAGCAATAAAGAAGAAGAAATGAAAGGTATCCAAATTAGAAAAGAAAAAATAAGATTATCTCTATTTGCAAATCCCCAAGAATCTGTAAGAAAACTTCTAGAGCTAATGGAGACTTTTAATAATGGTGAAGGGTATAGGGTCAACAAACAAAGGTCAACTGGGGAGGCCTTCTGGCAAGATGGTAGACTAGGCAAACATAATACACTAACTCTTTACAATAATGATGCAAAAACAAAATAAAATGGACACAGATAAAAATTCTGGTACCCTGAACTTCAGAAGAAAGATTGGAGAGGTGTATGGAGTGCTTGCTAAGAGAAGAGGTCAAGCAGGGACAATGAGATTAGGGAGACTGACCAGTGAATGGCTGGTCAGATGTAGCTGGACCATCTTGTGAGCAGTTTGGGCAGCGGAAGGAAGCCTGGCAGAGTAGATTAGCGTGGATGATGGAAAAGGTGCAATTTATTCTCTTCCACCACACTCCTCTGATGACCAGAAGTGTGGCCAGCTCCCACTTTCATCCACTCCCTGAGCAGACTCTTCTTTCTTGTACTTCAGAGCCACGTGGTTGGGAGCCACACCAATGTGAGGTGAGGGCTGGCTGTGTTGCTTTGCTGTGCCACTTTGATGCCTTCATTCAGGTTGGCTTGGCTACACACCTACAGAACCCACAGAGTTATAAGACTAGCCTTTAACCAGTCACACTGTCTCCAGCTTCTCTGTGGTCCTAACAGACACTGAAGCCAGCTCCATCAAGGGCCTCCAAGAACTACTTCCAGATTTAGTACCCTGAACATAGATAACACTGATGCCAGTAGGAACTCCATCTAGAGCCAGAAACTCGTCTGCCCACAACTACCATGTGAGCTCCTTGAATTGCAGGAACCCACCAGAGATTTTTCCCCTCCAGGTCCAACAATTGCACTGTTTGTTTTTACAAATACGACAACTCCACAATGCCCCAGAGACAACAGGCAATTTTAGCTCACATGAAGCAACGAGAGAATGGCTCAAACAAATGATCAAGATGCAGAGCAGATTCTGTGGACCCGGGTGGAGACCTGCTTGGCCAGCAGTATGGGGAGACTTGGGGACTCTTGGGCCCAGAGTCAGTGGCGTGGCCACAGGGGACTAGAGTGGAGAGTGAAGCTACCAGCCAATAGGAAGAGAGGGCATATGCACAAGAACACCCACACTTGCAGGTGGTACCCACTTGACCTGGCTTCAATGACTGGATGATCAGAACTCAACCAGGAGAAGAAAGAAGAGGAAAAAAAGAGTAATCTGATACAATTTGATGAACTTGACCTACACCTATGGATGCAGTAACTCAAAAGAGGGAACAAATCTTTACAGCAAGAATCATTCCCACCCCCTCCACACACAGTAAACAGAGATGGGCAACTTGGACATTGGATACCCAAAATGGGGGGTAGGGGGTGGGGAGCGACTACAAAGGCAAGAACTGACTGGCTTACAAGCTTTCAAGAGGGGACCTAGAGCCAGGGGGCATGGAGGAAGGCAGAATCTCCAGTGAGTACTATCCAATCTGTCTAGGCGGAGCTGATGAAATGAAACGCAAATGGGTCACTTGTGATACAATAGTGGATAATTGTCATCAGGATTGATTGTAAGGGTTGGAAATGTAAAGGTAGACGTTTTATAGCAAGAAAGGGAGTGATTAACTCTCCAGTCTAGGAGTGGAGGTCTCTAGGACCATCAATGGAGAAAAGCCGAGAACAGGACCCTACCCAGAGAAGCAGCGAGGCCCGAGATAGAGGCAGAGACGATGATGTGGAGTAATGAAGCAGCTGGGGACTTTGGATCCAGAGAGGGAGAGGGACTGTGTGCTGAAGACTGGGGGCGGGGGGGGGAGTGTAGGGGGTGGGTTTGTAGGGTACACCCTTTGGTCGGTTGATGGAGGGGATTGGAACCATGGCAATGAAACAATAGAATGAATGTAAAACTAAAGAATGAATGTAAAACTAAAGTTCTCTCATGTAAACTATCATATAATTCACAATAAAACATTAAAAAAAAAGATACAGAGCAGAAAATGTTTCTGAGGAAGAAAAGATAATGGAACTAACTGAAAAAGAATTCAAAAGAATGCTAGATACCTTCAAAGGATTAATAGAAAGTTTAAGGAAAGCAAGGAGAATACAGGAAACTTTAGAATTCAGGAAAACACTACAATAACAGACAGACAAAATAATGCAAATTTTTGAACAATACAAAACCTACAGTTAGAAATCCAGAAGATTAATACCAAGATATCAGAAATGGACAATACATTGAAAGGTCAAAGCAATAGAAGCCAGAATTAGTGAGCATGAAGATAAATCTCTTGATACTAGTATTCTAGAACAACCAGAAAAAAGAATGAAAAAATCCAAAGAAAGCGTAAGTGTTGTGTGGCACCATGAAGAAGAAGGTAATTGGAATTCCAGAATAGGAAAATACAAGCAAAGAGAAAATTGTCAAAGAGCTATTGAAAGAAAACTTCCCCAACATCGTGAAAGACGAGAAGATAAGCATACAAGAAAGAAGCTGAATGAATTCCAAACAGAATAGATCCCAAAAGAAAATCACCAAGACATATCATATCAAACTTTCCAAAATCAAAAACAAGGAAGGAATCCTGAGAGCAGCTTGGGAATAATGAAAAGTTACCTACATTCCATTTCTTTCTTGCTTGCATGATTTCTACTGAGAAATTAGAAATCATGCAAGCAAGAAAGAAATGGAATGGCATATGCAAAACTCTGAAAGAAAAAGATTGCCAACTGAGAATCATATGCCCAGCAAAACTGTCCCTCAAATACAATGGTGAAATTAGGACATTTCCTGATAAACAGAAATAAAGAACTTTTAATGACCAGATCAACTTTACAAAAGATGCTAAAGGATGTTTTTGGACTGAGAACCAACAAAAGCAGACAACAACCTGAGATTACCATACATGACAACACCCAGAACTCAATCCAGGTTTATTGTTGTTAAGTGCCATCAATTCCAATTCATAGCAACCCTGTATACCACTGATCTTAGGGTTCAAACTGACCTTGAGGTCAAGTGCCTATTCTACGATGCCACAACACATCTGTCAGTTTGTTGTACTGTGGTGGCTTGCATGTTGCTGTGATTCTAGAAGCTACACCACCAGTATTTTAAATACCAGCAATGTCACCCTTGGTGGACAGGTTTCAGCTGAGCTTCCATACTATGACACACTAGGAAGGAGAGATGACCTTCTTCTGAATATTTAGTCAATAAAAACCTTATGAGTAGCAGTGGAACACTGTCCGATAACACTAGAATATTGAATATTGAAACATGATGAAGAACACCAGAATATTGTCAGATTTAGTGCTGGAAGATGAGTCCCTCATGTTAGAAGGCACTCAAAATCTGACTGGGGAAGAGCTACCTCCTCAAAGTAGAGCTGTCAGGAGGAACCAGCCTCTGGAGATGGATACCATGCTTGATAAAGTAGAGGGTCAACAAAAAAGAGGACGACCCTCAATGAGATTAATTGACATAGTAGCAGAAGCAATCAACTCAAACATAATCATGAGGATGGCTCAGGATGGGGCAATGTTTCATTCTGTTGTGCAAACGGCCGCTATGACTTGCCATCTAACATATGTAAAGAGAGGTTTATATCAAGGAAATGGTTCACACAGTTGTAGAGGTGGCCGTGTCCCAAATCCACTGGTCAGATGTCAGGCTGGAGACTTCTGAATCGTGTAGCTGCAGGTCTGATGAACCAAGATTGGCAGATCAGCTGGCAGGCATGCAGGATCAGCAGGTAATAGAGCAGGTCACTGGCTCAAGTCTGAAAAATCAGAGGTTGGAGGACAAGCCAGATGCAATATCCAAACCTAGCAGAGCCATTATATTGGAAGAAGGCCACACGCCTGAGGAAACTTCCCTTTCAGTTGGTTGGCTGCTCATAGCAAACCTCATCATAGAGTTGATCGCATTGTATTAGATCTCATCATGGGGGATAACTACATCTCAACTGCCAAATCACTGAGAATCCTAGCCCAGACTAGTTGACACAAAGCCTTAACTATCACAAATACAGTGCAGTTATTATATACTGACATTCCTTCATCGAGGTTTGAGCAATTTGAGCAAGTATTCTGGGCCAGAATTTTTTTAAATGTTACTCTTGTGTAGTTTCATAATTGAGTAGTTGTACAACATTCTGGTGGAATTGTTTTAGTTTACAACTCTTCTTATTCATGACATTACTCCAATTTCTTTTGCAATACTGTCTGTCAAGTAAGCATCTGTTAGATTTTACAAGAACGTAATCATGAGTTATGTATAATGAGCGGATTTTTTCCCTTGAATTAAGTGTAGATTATTCATTAAAAAATAATACATTCATAGAATTTTGCATGTTTTCTATTGAACATCTTTGGGTGGAAATACTAGGGCGAAGTTTGGCCATCCTGGCCTCCAAGGAGCACTCTGGCTGTACATTTTTCAACACAGATCTATTGGTTCTTTTGGCAGCCCATGGCACTTTCAATATTCTCCTCCACAGTATCAGTACTTTTAGTTTTTGGTATCTGAATTTGTCTGAATGTGTATATAATGAGCATGTTTAACTGTTACAATTAGGGAAAAAAATACTTTAAACATCTTTTGAAATCTTAAAACTGATATAATTTACTCTGTTGAAAATAATTATATTAGAAAGGAAAACAGAATTCGAAATTAAATCATGGTCAGCATCGAAAGGCTGAGTTGGATGTGGCCATCTTCACAACCACTGAATTTATAAATTCTACTGTTGGTTTTAGTTACTAGTCAGTTTTTGAATGTCACTTCGATACTTCTGAAAGATGAATTTTAACTTATAAATACACAGAGCTTTACATTCCTTCTCTCAGTTATCCTAGCTTTTTTTCTCTTTTTCTTTCCTGATACTTACCACTTAGTAGTTACTTTAATGTATTCTTATCTCCTCTACGAAACTAAAAATCTGGAGCACAGATTGGTGCCTTATAATTTTGTTCCCACTCCCACCTCAGTGCCTAGCACAGGCCCTCTGGAATGAGCAAACAAATGAATGAAGGATATTTTGTCTCAATTATGAGCCTCAGTAGTATGACTTATTGGACGTACTGTCTGTGATAGACAGCAATCTCAGGCCCCTCTTTATTATTCAGAACGAGTTATGGGAAGGCACAAAAGCACATTTTAGTGTAACAATGGAGAATTTGAATAAATCTGTCACAGATACCCTTACTGACTTTGTAAAAATCTGACCTAATTCCTTTTAAGTAAAAGAGGTTTCATGAAACGGAGCGTACTACAAAATCTAATTATAGACACATTTAGACCTTTAGGTTAGGGTTTCAAGTCAGTAAAGGCACATTCATGTTTCCTTTTTACCAGTCATTCTCACTTCAACCAGGAAAGTATCTAGTCTTTTTTCCCTTTCCTAGCAAACTTAGTATTTCGTAGTATTTTATTTTAGTATTCTATTATTACTTATCAAAAAATCTACATAAAAATTTGACAAATATATGCATGATTCATAATTGCTGATATAATAAATTAAAAACTACTTAATTTTGCTCAACCCATGTGTTATGTAAGTGCTACTATTGTCTCATTAAAACCTCCAGTTGTCACTGGACTTGATTTAAACTGAGCCATCTCTCCAGAAGAAAAATGGAGTCAGACCAGTGCTATGTATCCAAAGGCATACAGTTATATCTATCTGCCTGCTTACGGACAGCACTCTCTTGGAGGCTACCAGCATCATACCTTTTTGTTTTCCCCTTAAGGAAACTCAGCATTTAAACTTGAAGTATTATATCTTCATTAGTTGAAATATTTACAATAGGGCAAATCAGTAACCTCATAGTTAAATAATGTGAGTTTCAAAATCTTGAAGCTTATGCTGTAAACAGAATTATGACAATGCATTCTTCACTTTATCTGAGAACTAGCTGTCTAGCCTTATGAGCCACAGCTCACACACTCATTTTCTAGTGAACAGATGAATGCTTTGAAAATGGCATTTTGAAAAATGTTAGTACTTTGTTGTGGATTGCACTAAAGCAATGTAATGCGACTGTTAACAGACAGAAATTGTATTGGGAGAAGTTCTTCACCTAGTTCAAGTTACTATAATGATAATATAAGAAACAAATACTGGGTAGGTAGGAGGTGGTGAGAGTGGGGTAGGCTAACTAGGCACAAGACCCTGGCCTCACCACTAGTTGACATCAAGTGATATTTTATACTCAGTTGTATTAATAGGCATGTAACATGTATATGCTTCTGGTGTGGCACTGTAGGATCAGCAGTGGGCTGTGAACCACAAGTTTGGCAGTTCAAACCCACCAGCTACTCTGCGGAAACTATACAGGGTTAATATGAGTCGGAACCAACTCGATGACACTTAACAACAACCACCACAACATATATGTGCTAGACAGTAATTCTTTCATTATATTTCTATGTCTTTTGCTTTTATTAATATAGTTTTGTTCCATTTTAATAGGCAAAGAAACAAAAACACACACTTGCCAAAACATAGAGGGAAATAGAAAAATTTTAAAAGAGTGAAGAACATAAAGAAATGCACGTTAAGGAGTGTGGTGCTATCGCATCAGCACTGGACCAAAAGGTTGGTTTGAACCACAAGGTTGGTTGTTCAAACTTACCAACCACTCCTTGGAAACCCTATACGGGGTTATTATGAGTCGGAATCAACTTGATGGCACTTAACAACAAGCTTTAAGGAAAAAAAGTTAAGGAATGATTTAATTACTCTGTTCAATTTTATAAACTAAGAGTTACAGGTCCTCTGTTCACAACTGACCAAGCAAGGAAAGAAAAATAGAACGTGAATTAAAATAAGAGAATTTTTTTTTTTTTTTAAAGAACTTCTTAAATGTAAGACTTTTGAAGTACACAAAGGAAATACTCAAAGGATGTACTAAGGAAGATTATATATTTACCCATGGGGGTTTTCAAGAAGAAAATTATGTTTTCAAGTAGAATCTGTGTTTTTTGCCCATAGAGGGCTTGACATGCAATCAGTTAGTGCTTTATCATTCCACAGTATATTGCCTTCTTCAGAACCATAAGTAATTCTTTGGGAACTTGCAAGTTACTGATGTTGTTGTTGTTATGTGCCATCAAGTTGATACCAACTCATAGTGAACTTAAACACAACAGACCGAAACACTGCCAGATCCTGGGCCAACTTCACAATTGTTGCCAGCTTGAGCCCATAGATGCTGCTACTTTGCCAATCTATCTTGCTTGGGGTCTTCCTCTTTTTCTCTGACAGTCCACCTTACCAAACATGATATCCTTCTCCAGCGACTGGTCCCTCCTGACAAAATGTCCGAAGTAGGAGAGATGAAGTTTGCCCATCCTGGCCTCCCTATACATATGATATCTGAGCTCACAACTAGTCTCTAATTCTGGGCCCACTATTTCAAAGAATTACTAATTAAGCTTTGTTCTATGATATAGTTATTTTGGGTCCAGACATAAGGGACTCTAAATGCAATTGCCAACCTTTATAGGACTAAATTGTGCCAGCAGAGAGACTAAACCAGAAGATTAATAGCACACAGAAAGGAAAACCCTGGCCATTAATAAATGTTGCAGGCTATGTCACACCCTCCCTTTGAGTCTTAGTTTATAATGAGCTGCATATTTTAGTAAGTGAGAGATCATGGCAGCCGCAGCAGTCATTTTTTTAGGGGGGAAGAAAATACAAGACTGAGGAGAGAGGCAGAGCTCAGTCTTATAGTAATGTCTATATGCATATATGGGTATATGTATGTGTGTAGTCCTGGTGTGTTGTTGTTGTTGTTGTTAAGTGCCATCGAGTCGGGTCCTGGTGTAGACCATCTTAAAGATGAGCACTGGACTATTAACAGAAAGATTGGTGGTTCAAACCCACCAGCCACCCCTTAGAAACATTATACAGAGTCACTATGAGTCAGAACCAGTTCGATGGTACTTAAAAACAAATATTTATGTGTGTACATATATGTATTTACATAAAAATATTCAGTGTGCTTCAAGCCAGTTGCCACTGAGTTGATCACAACTCATGGCGACACTGTGTGCATAGCGTTTTCAAGGCCATGACCTTTTGACAGCAGATCGACAGGCCTTTCTTCCTAGGGACCTTTGGGTGGGTTCACATCTTTTGGTCATTAGCCCAGGACTTAATCATTTGCACTCCTAGGGGATTCCAGTTAATATGCCCAGGACCTATGAAAAAAATATGTAGTTAATAAAACTTGTGAGCATTTAGGTTTCTCTTTACATATATGTCTTTATTTCCAAAAGTATTTTCACTTACAATATGATGCTTAATCAAGATTGTCAAAGATTTCAACTAAAACTAATCTAATGATTACAAATTAACATTCCTTACTTTATCATGAAATAAAAATTTAGTTAGTATAAATGACAATAGAAGTTTATCCAGGAAATTTTATTGATGTTATAAACAGACTCTTTAGGGACATTAAGCTAATCTTTAAGATAATATATAATAAGAATTTGTTGTATTTTTTTTGTACTGCTTCTTGTTTCTTTATAAAACTTTAAGTAAATTCTGTGCTATTTTTATACACCTAGAAGCACTAATAAGATTTTTGATGCTGATATCCTTATTATTCTCCTAACTACATGTCAAGGAGCTCTGGTAGAGTAATGGTTATGAATCGGGCTACGAGCCTCAAGGTCAGCAGTTAGAAACTACCAGAGGTTCCACGGAAGAAAGATGAGGCTTTCTGGTCCCGTAAAGATTTACAGCTTCAGAAACCCTGTACAAGGTCGCTCCACAGCACGTAACAACAACAACAACAACCTACATGTCAGGATGCCTAGTGGTGTAGTGGTTAAGTGCTCCACTGCCAACTGGAAGGTTGGCAGCTCCAACCTGCCAGCCATCCCATCAGAGAAATCTGTGACAGTCTGTTTCCATAAAGATCACAGCCTTGGAAACCCTACTCAGTTCTACTCTGTCCTATAGGTCACTATGATCAAAATCAACTCAATGGCAAAAAATTGGCTAGTTGTGGGTTGAATTACGTCCCCCCAAAAGATATGATGAGTTCCTAACACCTGAAGCTGTAAATGTGACCATGTTTTGGGAAAGAGGATTTTTCTTTGAAGTTATTATCAGTTAAGTTAATGAATTATTGATCTACTGAAATGGACCTTAGTCATTACCTCATAGTGTAATTTATTATTCAGTGTAATTGATTCTTTTCTATAACATATTAGATGTATGTTTATCTAACTTCAGCTTGAATACTTCTGCTGGTGGTGGTTTTGTGCCATGGAGTCAGTTCCAACCCACAGTGAGGGTTTCCGAAGCTGTAATCCTTTATGGGAGTAGAAAGCCTCATCTTTCTTCCACAGAGCAGCTGGTAGATTTGAACTTCTGACCTTGTGGTTAGCAGCCCAACTCGTAACCTCTTTGCTACCAAGGCTCCTTTGAATACCTCTATCAAGAAGAAACTTATTGAGAACAAACAAGGTGGTGGATCGGGTGGAAGTGCAGTAAATGAGCTCTGCCAACAACAACACAGAATACCTCACCAAGCAGGCTCAGGGGCTGGTCCCAGAACTCTGAACCACATATAAAGGAATATTTAGAAGGTTGGAAGGCTCAC
>NW_006408648.1:1554158-1558496 GCF_000296735.1 Chrysochloris asiatica
TATGAGTCGGTTCCGACTCGATGGCACCTAACAACAACAACAACAACATATGGAGGGGATTATAATCAATGTAATGAAACAAGTTATATGAACGGTTGAATGTGAAACTGATGGATGATGTGCCCTATTCCACAATAAAAACCTTAAATTATTTTAAAAAAAAAAAGAAGAAGAAACTCATTGCCTCACAAAGCAGTCTATCTCTCAATTGCTGGGCAACTCAGGGTTCTAGGAAGGGCTTTGAATGGGTTCATTCTGGTTCAACCCCCAGCTGAAATTTTGCGTTTCCATCACGGATATACTGAATCAGATTCTATATTTTAACAAGAACTCCTCCTGAACCGGTTTGAAGCCTTAATTCTAGGAGATTCTTCCCATGAAGCGAATCAGCTCCCTCCTTGCTTCTGTTGACAGTCCTTCAAACATGTGAAAACATCTGTCATGACTGGTCTTAGTCTTTAATGTAAACATACCCAATTCTTTCAGCCATTTTTCATGGGACATGGATTTCACACCTTTACCTGTGTAGTCACTCTCTTTTAGACCTATGGTAGCTTTTCAGGATCTGCCTTACAGTGTACTACTTCATTTTAGCACTCTTCTGCTGTCCTCGGTTGATGGCAGGAAAGTCACTGCTATTCACAATCATTGTTAGTTAGTTACCATCAAGTCAATTCCCTCATAATTAGACATAGCTTTTTCTTTTTATCAGTAGTGAAGTATTAATACATACCTTCTTACCTTTGTGCATAAAAGTGGCTGCTGAGTCAATTGGATAATCAAATATAATATATTTGAGAAGAGTTCCAGGAAATGTTCAAGAAACTGTATAAATCTGAGATAACGATGTCATTAATGATATTGTAAGATTTTCATTAGGTGTGGAGTGGAAATAGTTCCTATTCTTATCTGAAATTTTATATAATTTGTTTTATAACTATTGATCACCCAAGGTTTGAGTATTTTAATTAATAAAAAAATCTATTCATATATGGTTTTGTTTTCTAAATTTTAGTAATTTGGTTTATCATTGAGAGCAGGAGCTGGGGGTGAAGGAGCATTGGGAGTACTTTCAGGATTATCATCTAACTCATGTGCTTAAAATACATCTATCTTAACTATTTTGTGCTACATGGAGCTTTTTTTTTGTTATTTAAATTGTGGGCCTGTGAAATATTATTAGCTTCTTTGAAAAAATTCTGCAGTGCTTCTGTTGTATTTGTTCTGCTAAGTTATCTTGACTCTTTAATTGAAAAGCAGTTTATTATAATTTAAGTATCAGTACTATAGAAAATCATAGAAACATTTAATGATCATGTAGTTTGAACCTTCTTTGACGAGGAGGAAATTATCCTGTCTGCCTGACTTTTAATAGATGACATTTACCCACTGAATATGCCAAACCAGCATATAAAGTTGCTGTATCAAATTCTAAACTGAAAACTCAAATGGAAGTAAATTCAGACTCATAATAATTGACTTCTACTTAAATGCATGTCCCAGAATACTGTGGAATATATTAAACCAGTCCTGACACGGCTATCTTCCTCCCATTCTGATTATGAAGATCTCATTTAACCCTTTCCTGCATAAATCATTTGGATGTTTTAGTTGGTCATCATTTTGATGGTAATATAAAAAGCAAGTACAAAGATTGATAAAGTTAAATGAAAATACTTGCTTTTTGACTACTGGCTTCTGAAACTGAATGAGGAGGCTTCAAAAGGTTCTTGGGAAAATACCATTGTTTTTGTTTTTGTTTTTTTCAGTTTATTTATTCATGAATTTTTTTGAAGTCCCCTCATATCGTCTACATGAGCCCATTTATCCTACTGATAATAGGGTTTCTAATAAATGAAGTGGCACTATTTCTGTCAAAGGGCCTGTATATAGGTTGTGATGTGTGGTTTCAGAGTACAGACATCAGTTTTGTGGGTCTGCTTCCTCAGCGGTAACCATTTCTGGGTCAGTTAGCTAACAGTTAGTTAAAAAAGGATTATTTTTTAAATAGGCACCATACATTGTAAAAAAATTTTAAATTCAAGTAGTACAAAAGGATATAGAGTGAAAAGTCAGTTTCTGCCCTCCTCTGGCCCCGTATCCCTTTTTAGAGGGTATCTTGGTGACCTGTTTCTTATGTACTTTCCTAGAGAATTCTAGACATTTATAAACACATATGTGTGATTATTTTTTTATGTAACACACTTTCTGCACCTTAACTTTTTCTCACTAGTATATTTTAAAAAACCAAACCTGTTGCCATGGAGTCAAATCTGACCCCTCCCCATGTGTGTAGAATAGAACTTCCAAAGCTGGGACCTTTCAGCAGCCAGTTGTGAGGCCTTCTTCAGAAACGTCTCTGGTTGGGGTCAAATCACCAGCCTTTCGCTTAGTAGCCAAACACTTAACTCCTTTATATATTTTATTGTTGTTGTTAAGTGCAGTCGAATCAGTTCTGACTCAGAGCGAGCCTGCCTAGGATTTTCAAGGAACTGCTGACTTTGTGGTTTGCAGTCCAGTGCTGATCCTACAGTGCCACACTGATGTCAGTTAATACCAGTACATACAGAGTTATCTCATTTTTAATGTCTTGTTTAGGTATATGATAAAATTTTAAACAACCAAACCCCTATTTATAGACATTGAGCTTGATTTTAGTATTTTCATATTACAAACAATATTACAGTGAATGCTCTTTGTATATTTGTACCTGCATAGCTGTAGGATAAATTCCTAGAGATGGAATTGCTGATCAAAGAGTAAGTATACATTTTATTTTGATAGACATTTTATTTTAATAGACAAATTACCCACCAGAAGATGAACTACAGGTATACCGCTTTTTATTGTGCTTTGCATTATTGCATTTCAGAGATAACACTTTTTTTTTTTACAAATTGAAGGTTTGTGGCAACCCTGCATCCAGTAAGTCTTTAGGCACCATTTTTCTACCTGCTTACTTCACCTGTCTGTGCCATATTGTGGGAATTCTCACAATATTTCAAACTTTTAATACTATTATACATGGCACTGTAGAATCAGCACTGGACTGCGAACCACAAGGTCAGCAGTTCAAACCTACCAGCTGCTCCTTGGAAACCCTATACAGAGTCACCATGAGTAGGAACTGACTCAATGGCACCTAACAACAACATGTAATAGACTATACTGTAGTATAAACATAACTTTTATATTCACTGGGAAACACACAAAAATCATGTGAGTCTCTTTATTGAGATACTCACTTCATTGCAGCAGTCTAGAACTATATCCACAATACTTCCTACGTATGCTTGTAGTTACAGTTCCGTCAGCGGTGGTTAGCCACAACAGGAATTTCATCTTCCAGTTCATTCCCAGAACTTAGGTACGCAGGAAACCAAAATCAGGTGATTCTTATTGAGCATGACAATTAGGGTCAAGAGAAGTAGATGGTCTTGAGGGTTTCCAGACAAGGCTCCTGTTTCTCCAAGGCTACATTTCTGACCCATCTCATGTTTCACTTTTCTGTGGCATGCTTGATAAAAATCAGCAAGTGGAATCTCTCCTTTCAAGACTCATACTGACCATCTCCTCAGTGTCTTTTTATCATCACCTTACCATTCTTCTTTTGTTCTTTCATGACATGTAATTATTCTGTCATATACAGGTTGTGATTATTTTTAGTTGTTAAATTTTCATTTGACTGGTTATAAATCACATTTGGGGGATACATTTGTTTCAGAAAAAAAAAGAAAAATGTAGGCAGGATTATTTCTAAAATGTTTCCTGAAAACAGCTGATTCCATCGGTGTTTGTTGAATTTTTACTCAGTTCCTGAGAGTTGCACTTCCTGATTCTTAAGATTTTCTTTGTCCTGTCATTGATTTCAATCTTTTCTTGTTTTAAACTCCTAGGATCAACTGTGTTTGGGTCAATAAGCCCCTCTACTCTGATTACCACTGACTGACCATTAAATGATTATTAAGTGTTTTGGAGAGAAAATACTCTGTAAAAGCTACCATTGATATTCCATCCTTGGATTTCCTAATGTACCTCTAATGAGCTCAGTGTGAAACAGAATATGTTGGATTGCTTCTTGTGATTTATGTCCAACAAATACACAGTGAGCATGAGATGTTAGGTTTTATTTTGTTTCCTGAAAATTACTTGATGCTTTATTATAGTTATCGGATGCTTCCCACTTAATTTGATCATTGTTTTAGTCATTGTTATATTCTTTGTTCTCTGCCATTCTTGTATTTTCATATCTACTATCTTCATTTTTTTAAAAAAAGGTCAAAATAGTTACCAGCTATTGAAGTTATTGAGTTATTGGAGTCCTGGTATGATGCTGTG
>NW_006408648.1:1559301-1596352 GCF_000296735.1 Chrysochloris asiatica
TTTTTTTTAATCATTTGGACAGTGTCATAGACTTCTAATGATTGTAAACAGTTACGATAAATTCTGGTTATTTTGTAAATTCTATGAATCTATGAGTAACACATAACAGATTTGGAGTACTTATTAACTTTCTGCAGTTATTGTTGTTGTTAGGTACCATACAGTCAGTTCCAACTGATAGAGACACAATATACAACACAACTGTTGCTATGCTTGTGCCCACTGTTGCAACCACAGTGTCAATTCATCTTGTTGAGTATCTTCCTTTTTTCATTGATCCTCTACTTTATCAACAAGCATGATGTCCTTCTCCAGGGACTGGTGCCTCCTGATAACATGATCAAGGTACATGAGACAAAGTCTCATCCTTCTCCCTTCTAAGGAGCATGCTGACAGTACCTCTTCCAAGACAGGTTTGTTCTTGCTTTTAGCAGTCCAAGGTATAGCCAGTATTCTTTGTTAACACTATAATTCAAATGCATCAATTCTTATTTAGTCTTTTTTATGCATGGTCCAGCTTTTGCATGTATATGAGGTGATTGAAAATACAATGGCTTGGGTCAGCCACATCTTAGTCCTCTAAGTGACATCTTTGCTTTTTAACACTTTAAAGAAGTCTGCAAAAGACTTGCAAAAGCAAGTTTGCCCAATGTAATACATTCTTTGATTTCTTAACTATTGCTTCCATAGATGTTGATTGTGGATCCAAATAAAATGTAATTCATGACAACTTCAATGTTTCCTTTTATTGTGATGTTAATTACTGGTCCAGTTGTGAGGATTTTTGTTTTCTTTTCATTGAGTTGCAGTCCATACTGAAGTCTTTGTTTTCATCAGTGCTTCAAGTCCTTTTCATTTCCAGCAAGCAAGATTGTGTATCATCTGCGTATGACAGGTTGTTAGTGAGTCTTCCTCCAGTCCTGATACTGTGCTCTTCTGCATATGGTTTAGCTTCTGGGATTATTTGGTCATCATACAGATTAAGTTGTTGTTGGTTGTTAAGTGACATCGAGTCAGATTGAGTAAATATGGTGAAAAGAGACAACCGTGATATACACCTTTTCTGATTTTAAACCAAAAAGTGTAACCCCTTGTTCTGTTTGAGAATGACTATCTCTTTGTATATATATAGGCTTTGCATGAGCACTGGAATTCCTACTTATTCACAATGTTACTCAAAATTTATTATGTTCCACCTAGTTGAATGTCTTTGGATAGCTGATAAAACACAGGTAAATAACTTTCCGGTATTATCTGCTTTCAGCCAAGATCCATTTGACATCAGCAGTGATATCCCTTGTTCCACAACCTCTTCTGAATCTGGTTTGAATTCTGGTAGCTCCCTGTTGATGCACTGCTGTAACCATTTTTGAATTATCTTCAATAAAATTTTACTTGTATATGATATTAATTATATTGTTCAATAATTCTTCATTATGTTCATTCACATCTTTGAAATGGGCTCAGATATGGATCTCTTCCAGTCAGTTAGCCAGCTTCTCTGAATTTCTTGACATAGACAAGTAAGCACTTCAGCATTGCATCTGTTTGTTGAAACATCTCAGCTGGTTTTCTGTCAAGTCCTGGACTCTTGTTTTTTGCCAGTGCCCTCAGTGCAGCTTTGATATCTTTCAATAGCATCATTTCTTGATCATATACCTCCTGAGATGCTTGAACATCAACCAATTCTTTTTGGTACAATGACTGAGCATTCCTTTTATCTACTTTTGATGTTTCAGGTGTCATTCAATATGTTGAGTCCTTTGGTATTATGAGTTTTGACATGCATTTTTTTTTTTCTTCAGTTCTTCAGTTTGAGAAATGCCATGTGTGTTCTTCCCTTTAGGTATTCTAACTCCACATCCTTGCATATTTCATTGTAATACTTTACTTTGTCTTCTCAAGCAGCTTTTTAAAATATTCTCTTCAGTTCTTTTACTTCATCATTTCTTCCTTTCCTTGAGTTACTTTATGTTCAAGAACAAGTTTCAAAGTCTCTTCTGACATCTGTTTTGGTCATTTCTTCTTTTCTGTCTTTTTAATGACCTTTTGCTTTTTTGATATGTGGTCATCTTGATGCCACCCTGAAACTCATCTGGTCTTCAGTTATTTGTGTTCAGTTTATCAAATCTCTTCTTGAGGTGGTCTCCAGATGCAGTTGGAATATACTCAAGGCCATACTTTGAGTCTCATAGATAGATTTGTTTTCATTTTCTTCAACTTCAAATTCAATTTGCCTATGAGCATTTGATGGTCTATTCTGCAGTTGGCTCCTGGTCTTGTTCTGACTGTTGATATAGAGGTTCTTCATCTTCTTTCTCCACAGATACAGTAGATTTGATTGATTCCTATGTATTCTCTTAGGTGAGATTCACGTGTATAATCACTGTTTATGTTGTTGAAAGTGGCATTTGCAATGAATAAGTTGTTAGTCTTGCAAAATTCTATTATGCAACCTCTGGTATTGCTTCTATCATGAAGGCCACATTTTCCAACTTCTAGTCCTTTTTGCTCAATCCGTATGCTGAGCATATAATTCAAGAAGCTGGATTATATGAAGACTGTGGCATCAAGATTGGAGGAAGACTCATTAACAACCTGTGATTTCCTGATGATACTGCTTTGCTGAGAGCAAAGAGGGTGTAAAATACTTACTTATGAAGATCAAAGACCACAGCCGTCAGTGTGGGTTGCACTTCAATTTTAAGTAAACAAAAATCCTTACAATTGGACCAATAAATAACATCAAGCTAAAAAGAGAAAAGGTTGAAGTTATCAAGGACTTCATTTTGCTCGCATCAACCATCAACACTCATGGAAGCAGCAGTCAAGAAATCAAATGATGTATTGCATTAGGCAAATCTGCTGCACAAGACCTCTTTAAAGTGTTCAAGATTAAAGATGTCAGCTTGAGGACTAAGGTGCACCTGAAGCTTCATATGCATGTGAAATCTGAACAATGAATAAGGAAGACTGTAGAAGAATTGATGCATTTGAGCCATGGTGTTGGACGAGAATATTAAAAGTATCATGGACTATAAGAACAAACCAGTCTGTGTTGGAAGGAATACAGCCAGAATGCTCCTTAGAATCCAGGATAGCCAGACTTCATCTCTTATACCTCAGACATATTATCAAGAGGGACCTGTTCTTGGAGAAGGGCATCATGTTTGCTAAAGTGTAGGATCAGTGAAAAAGAGGAAGACCCCCAATGAGATGGATTGTAGCAGCAATGGGTTCAAGAGTAGCAATGATTGTGAGAATGGTGCAGGACTGGGCAGTGTTTCGTTCTGTTGTGCATAAGGTCACTATCAGTTCATACCGACTAGAGGGCACCTAACAACAGTCCTTTTTTGGAATCCTGATGTGGCACTATAGGATCAGAACTAGACTGCTAACCCCAAGGTTGGTAGTTCAAACCCACCAGCCATTCTGCAGAAACCCTATATAGGGTCACTACGAATCAGAACTGACTCCACTAAACTTAATAACAATGCCTAGGACATAAATCTTTATGCATTCCATTTCATTTTGATGACTTATAATTTTTCTAGATTCATACTTTATACAATCAATGTTCTGGTTATTAATGGCTATTTGTCCCACTTTCTTTTCATTTTAAGTCATGCCACATTAGCAGATGAAGTTCTTGAAAGCTTGGCTCCCTCCATATCATTAAGGTCTACTTTGTTTTGAGGTAGCAGCTCTCCCCAGTTGTATTCTGAGTGCCTTCCAACCTGAGGAGCTCATCTTCTGGCACTATATCAGGAAATGTACTGCTGTTGATAAGGTTTTCACTAGCCATTTTTTTTTTTTTTAAGTAGTTCGTCATGTCCGTCGTCATAGTTTGTCTTAGTGTGAAAGCTCTGCTGAAACCTAGTCACCCTGGTGGCCCTGCTGGTATTTGAAACAGTGATGACATAGCTCCCACCATCACAATGCAAAAACCTGACAGACATGTGGTGGCTTTCTGTAGTAACCCATACAGAAATTTGTTTTTTACTATTTGTTTTATTAAAAACATTTTCCTGTAATCTTATAGTTAGAATAAATTCTACTCATGTTTGTCAGTAGGAATTGACTCAACAACAACTAATACTTATTAGGATTTCGAGGACATGTTTTCGCTTTTTAAATAGTATATCATTCTTCTCATTGGTTCCATTTTCACCTTCAAATTAACACAATGTCAGTGATAAAATTACTTGAAGTGAGGTTCATTTACCTAAACATTTTCAGATCCTTATTCAACAGATTTCACAACAGAATGGGCTAATGGGCTTTTTGTGGGTTACTCCGGGATCCTGTTGTTGTTAAGTGCTAATGAGTTGGTTCCAACTCATAGAGACATGCTGTATAGTGTTTTCGAGACTGTAAATCTTTATAGGAGCAGAAAGCCTCGTCTTTTTCCTGGGGACTGGTTGGTGGGCTCAAACTGCCCTCATGGTTTATAGTCCAGTGCTTACCCTACAGAGCGACTGCACCCTCATCTGGGATCCTAAATACTCTTAATAATACCATGTTGAGTGAAAAAAATTTCTGTGTCTCATAAACTTACTTATTTTAAGATCTATTGATGTAAAATTCATTTCAAAATTGAAGACTAATTATCTTTTAAGTGTTGCTCCAGAAATTATATATTGGATATTTATTTTGTTCTTGATAATCTATATTAACTTGTTTCTTTATGTAGTTTTCCGTAACATTTAATGTCTTTACATTTATTATTAGATCTTAAATTTTTCTAAGCTTGTAGGATAAGCCTACTCAAATTAAGTTGTTGTATTTTATCTATTCTTCTATATACCAAGACAGTGACTAAGGGGCAAATAATTTTTTTTAATTATAATATAGTGATAAAAATTTTTTTTTGCTTTGGTATAATCTACCCAAAAAAGCTAAAGTAAATAATCCCCCCAGCAACAAAAACCTTTGCTTACTAATTACAGAAAATTTGAGCAAAGAAAAGCATTGCAGATATATGATGCTTTGTTAAACTGTATCAGTCACCATTGAACAGAAATGAAATTCCAGAGCTGACACTTACAAAAGAGAACACCCAGAAGTTCTATCTGCTATGACTCATTGCTGCTACCATGAAACTAAAATGTTTGTGTTTTTATTTTAGTGACATTGTACACCTCCTGTATTCTCCTGGGAGTATTTCTGAATAGCAGTGTACCTATATTTTTTGAGCTTTTTGTGGAAACTGTCTACCCAGTTCCAGAAGGAATTACTTGTGGAGTTGTCACTTTTTTAAGTAATATGTTCATGGGAGTGCTTCTATTTTTTCTCACATTTTATCATACAGGTAAGAAATTTGATATTTGATTTGCTATCTAAATGTGTTAGGAGAGAAGTTTGTGGCACTGATGCAGTTTGTATGGAGAATACTCATTAAGGTAAATTCCTTTACTTGAGCCTTCAAACACCAGTCAGAGAAAGTATCCCCAGTTGTGTCTATTAAAGTACCTTCTAGGATGATCTAGTGCCTCCTCACCTCTCAGAGTTTGTGATTCAATTAGGCTGAGCTGAGCCTAGCATCTGTAGTTCTGAAAGCCACCCAGGTGACTCTAATATGTAGTCAGAGTGGCGAACCACTGGTCAGTAGCTTTTTAAAAAAATTACTTAGCATTTACTGTTTTAAAATAGAGTGAAAATTATTGTCAGGTGTTTATATTAGTTTAAAATCTCAGCACAGAATGAGAGAAGATCACCCAAAGGCAGAGCAAAGTGTGTATTCTAAACTAAAGAGTGTTCTGTGGAGTAAACTTGGGGGCAGTGAATTTAGGTTAATGGGGAGGAAGAATTCAGAAAAGGTAGGGGAGAATGGTTGCACAACTTGAAGAATGTCATCAATGTCACCAACTGGTACATTTAGAAACTGTTGAATTGGTATATGTTTTACTTTGTATTCTCGGTGGGGAAAAAAAAGATATAATTTCTTTAAAATAAATAAATTTTTTTAACAGTGGATTTTTTTTTTTTTAATCTGCACTGTCCAGTACACATGTAGGTAGTGTAACTAAGGAGTTGGATCTAAATTTTTCTTTAATTTAAGTTGAAATAGCTGCATATGGCTAGTAGCTACCATATTGGACAGTGCAGCTATAGAGTGAGAAGATCAAGGTTAGAAACTGAGTGCCCTCTAAGAAGACAGAGATCTTTATGATCCTTAGGAATGGCTGGGATCTTGAGTACAGGTGGAGAGGAGTTAGCTGTGGATAAAAGAGGAGACACCCTTCAACTGAGATGGGGAAAATCTGGTCAGATGCAGATACATTTACTGGACAGATCATTGAGGGTCCCTGCTCAATGGCACCAACTTTCTACTTAGAAACCCTTCCTCTACTAAGAGTTTCTGGGAAGGCAGTAGAAGAGAGGTTTGAGAAGAGAAATTACGTTTAAAAATAAACTTTGAGGGGGTTCAGGAACAGCTACCAGGGACAGCTGGAAAGATTATTGATCACATTGAAGGCAGGTGCAGCTGGTGCTAATTGACGTCCATGGATTTGTAGTGAGCCCATTTGACATAGATGTTTAGTTTTCTCTTATATTCTCTCTTCTATAGTTTAAATTCTCTTAATACTTTAGTAAACGAGAGCATAAGTATCTAGTATTCTTTTTAACAATTTAAAATAAGGATTTACACTTAAGAGTTTTGAATGGAAATGATGAGGTAAAGTGCTGAACAGAAGATTTCAAAGGGAAGCTCAAGAAAGAAAAGTATTGAAATGTGCAAAGACTTAGGAGTTAGAAAAACCAAAAGAGAAGACCATGTTCTGTATTTCTCAAACTGAAAGAACTGAGGAAAAATTCAAGTCTCGAGTTACAATATTAAGAATTCTATGGGAAAAAGTGTTAAAGAACAAAGATGTCAGTTTTGAGGACTAAGGTGTACCTGGCTCAAACCATGGTATTTTCAGTTGCCTCATACACATTGATGCATTTGAATTATGGTGTTTGCAAGTAATATTGAAAATTACCTTGAACTGTGAGAAGACCAAACAAATCTGTCTTAGAAATACAGCCAGAATGCTTTGTAGAAGTGAGGATAGCAAGACTTTGTCTCACATGCTTTGGACATATTATCAGGAGGAACCAGTCCCTGGGAAAGGGCATCATGCTTAGTAGAGTAGAGGGTTAGCAAAAAGAGGAAGATCCTCAACAAGACAGATTGACACAGTAGTTGTACCAGCGGACTCAAACATAATAACAGCTGTGAGTAGAGTACAGGACTGGGCAGTGTTTCATTCTGTTGTTAATAGGTTTACTCTGAGTTGGAACTGACTCGATGGCACCTAACAACAACAACATGGTCAAAAAGTCGAATGATGCAGAAAGCATCAAAGAAGATGGAAGGGATATACAGAGCCACAGTTCCAGAAAGAATTGGTCAACATTCAGTCATTTCAGGAAGTAGTATATCATCAGTTCTTGACCATATTTAGGCAGAAGTCCAAGCTGCACTGAAGGCATTGGTAAAAACAAAGATCCAGAAATGGAGAGAATACCAATTGAAATGTTTCAATAAATGGATGCAATGCTAGAAGTACTTACATGTCTTTGCCAAAAAGTTAGGATAACAGCTAACTGGCCAGCTAATTGGGAGAGATCCATATGTGTACCCATTAAAAAGAAAAGGTATCCAATGGAATGCAAAAGTTTTAGAAAAATATCACATGCAAGAAAGATTTTTGCTGATGGTAATTAAAAAAAAAAACACACATTGTTGCAATAATGCATCAACAGGGAATGAGCAGAAATTCACACCTAATCTAGAAGAGAATGTGGAATGAGGGATGTTGTTGCTGATGTCAGATGGATCTTGGCTGAAAGCAGAGAATACCAGAAAGATGTTTACCTGTGTTATATTGACTACACAAAGGTATTCAACTGTGTGCATCATAATAAATTATGCATCACATTGCAAAAAATGATAATTTCAAAACAACAAGTGTTCATACAGCATTTGTATATAGTCCAAGAGACAGTTATTCAAATAAAACAAGGGATACTTCATGGTTTAAGGTCAAAAAAAGTATTTTCAGGGTTATATCCTGCCACCATACTTACTCATCTGTATGCTGAGCAAATAATCTGAGATACTGGACTATGTGCAGAAGCATGCAGCATCAAATTTGGAGGAAGACATTAACAGCCTTCAATATACAAATGATTGCTTGCTGGTCTTGTAGAAGGAACTGAAGCACTTACTGATGAAGATAAAAGCTTACAACGTCAGTATGGAATCCACCTCAGTGTAGAGAAAACACAAAACCTCACAACTGAGCCAATAAGCAACATCATGATAAATGGCAAAAAGATTGAAGTTGTCAAGGCTTTCATTTTACTTGGATTCACAATCAACTCCCATGAAAGCAGCAGTCAAGAAATCACATGTGTATTTTGGACAAATCTGCTGCCAGAGACCTCTTAAAAGTGTTAAAAAGTAGAAGATGTGATGAAGGATTTGGTGCAAGTAGGGGTTGGGTCAGTCTTTTCAATGTGATTGCAAATTTACATAGCATTAAAGGTCAAGGACGAGTTGTAGTCAGAAGTTTAAAACCTAGAGAATTGCTGTATTTATATCAGATTTAATCCACATTAGTTGTATCACAGTGGAAATTAAGAGGCTTACTGCCTCCCTTTTGCCTGGCAAAGCATCAAAGATGGCTGATGCCCTTTGGTATGAGAGAAAGAATTTTCCAACTGATGGGCACAGGTTTGCTAAGTGATCCATTCAGCCCAGCAGAGCTCTTGTTTTTCCTGCCTGCTAAAAATTGATTTGTGTCCTCCCAGTATTAAAGACAACAGTATATGCCAAATAATTTTATCCCCCAATAAATCTCTTGCATGTAGTCTCTGGTATAATGTTGTTAGGTGCCATCAGTCAGTACCGACTCATAGTGACTCTATGCACTACAAAACAAAACACTGCTCGGTCCTGGGCCAACCTCACAGTTTTTGCCACGCTTGAGCGCATTGATGCTGCCATATTACCAATCCATCAGGCTGGGTGTCTTTCTCTTTTTCTCTGACCCTCCACCCTACCAAACATGATATCCTTCTCCAGCGATTGGTCCCTCCTGACAATATGTCTGAAGTATGAGAGACGAAGTTTGGCCATCCTGGCCTCCGAGGAGCACTCTGGCTGCCCTTCTTCCAAAACAGATCTATTGGTTCTTTTGACAGCCCATGGCACTTTCAGTATTCTCTTCCAACACCATAACTCAAAAGCATCAATTCTTCTGTGGTCTTCCTTATTCACTGTCCAGCTTTTGCTTATAATATACACATATAAAGACAGGGAAGACATCAATAATGGTACTAACCTGTCTTAGTTGTCTAGTGCTGCCATAACAGGATTATCACAGATGGTTGGCTTTAATAAACATAAATTTATTTTCTCACAGTTTAGGAGGCTAGAAATATATTCTAATACTGTATTTCATAGTTTGTAACTTATTCTGAAGTTCATATTGTGTTTGTGTGTATTTAGTTATTTTCTAGAAGTTTTGCAGAAGGTTTTGGCTAAAAGCATTGAAGTCTTATATCACAGTCCTTTCATTGAAGGTACTGACCATGAATTCAAGGCCATATGAATGTAGTTCAAAAGATTCAGGGGGTAGCCAACATGGGAGGCATAGAGAAAAGGTTACCAGGAGGACAAAGGGTAGGTTCGATAAATGTGGATTCCTGAGAAGTTATTTAATATCTGAAAGGGAAAATAAGGCAATATGGTAGTAGTTAATAGTAGTAACTGTGATGCTATTGGATAAACACTGGACATCTAACCATACTAATTGCAAGGTCGGCAGTTCAAACCCACCAGCCATTCTCAGAAGTCCTATCCAGGGTTACTATGAGTTGGAATCAACTCGATGGCACAAGACAACAATATAGGAAGCAGCGCATTGAACTGAAATCATATCAGCTGGCTTTTCACCTGCAGTGAGAATGAAGACAATTCTGTTCTTATATTTTTGTTAAATCACCAAAGAATGTAGAAGATTAGTCCAGTGGGTGGCAGATGGATACAGATAAGTACCAGAAGGTGGTAAAAACCAAAAGCTGCATCACTGGAGAGAAAGAAGGGTGAGAGGGGAAGTATGCTAGCACTGCCTGGAAGAAATAGGAAGGTGAGCAGAGTCCTGATTCGTTCAATCCCAACAGACCATCACGATTTGGTAGAGAGCCCAGTTCACCCAGTAAAATACAGCCTCTGTCTGCACCATAAATTGGTAAGGAGAGTTCTCAAGTTACAGTGTGGTAGATGCTGGAGAGCCTGCAGAAGTATGAGAGGTGAATTGTAAAGGTCTGCTTTAAAATATGGCTTCCATTTCTTATAGTTTAGTGCAAAGGGAAGAAGGGTTAGAAAACTATGCTAACTTAAAAGATGAAAAGATTAAAAATAAGAAAATTTCATGCAGCAGGCTTGTTGATTCAACTACATCATGTGACATCAGGCCCAGATAGGACGGCAGTTGGCTTGTCGAAATTAGGAGCCGTTGCCTTCTTATTAGAACTGTGGTTGGTGTGAATGGTCTTCAGTAGGAAGATCTAGCAGTTCCCCTTTGACTGAGCCAAGTGAATTTCCTGAAAGGCAGATTTGGCTTTTCAGAAAGAGGCTGGTGAAAACCAGTCAACAAGCTATTAGGAGGCATTTTTAAAGGCTTTATCTGAACCAGGGTAGAGGGCATAATTTTAACAGCTCTGGTGAAATAAAAGGTCTGCTTTGGCAATATTTGGGAAATTCCTAAGTGTTAGGCGAAGAGGGACAAGTTTATTGTCGCTCCATGTGTTTTCTAGCTCCCCATTTTCTTCTTGTAGACCTCTTTGTCAAGTGCCACACTTTCTATTATACATTGCTTAAAATTCTATATTAAAATCAGAAAACTTACTTGCAATTCTTAGAGTATGTTATTGTGTAAATCTGACTGCTTTTTCCTTTTTTTTAAACTGCTTCTTTTTGCCTGTTAAAAAGATCATCAGAAATCCAGAGGTTATGTGGTTAATATAAAAGCAGAAAATGCCTGGGTTGTTATCTCAGGAATATCAGAATAAAGACAGGATCCCAGAGGTGACAGCCTTCTTGAGCGTTTAGGTTATATTCAATCCACAAAGAACCAGCTTTGCATAAAAATCCCATTGAAATATATGTCTTTGTTACATACTAGAGTATAGCATGTCTGACTTTTAAAATGTACAAATTTTAAGAGGTGGGAGGCTGTTTTTGTGAACATATTTCAGAGAAGAAGGAAAAATGGTATTTCAACACCTTTCTTTACTGGTTTTCTGATTTCCATTCCTGAGCATAAATTGCTCTTTTAGTCATATGAATTATGGATTAAAGTAAAGCAGCAGTGTGGAAATTCTTAGGATGATTTTTGAAGATTAAGGCAGTATTAGCATTCTATAGAAGTGCAAAGGTAAAATATAAACCTGTAATAGCAACCAAAAAAAAAGTACCAGGAAGTTGTTTCCCTCATTTGTTTGGTCTTTGTTGGCACTGCTAAATGGATAATTAAAGTAGAAAAGTCATCTAGACCCCTCCAACCTCTTTATGCCAAAGAGCTGCTCACTTCTGCACCCAAAGCCGTGGGTAAATAGCAGAGTGGTTGGGGTTGAGGGAGCTAAACAGATGCATATCTGAAGGGTCCCAGGAGCTTGAGGATTGTCCTGTTGAAGAGTCTGAATTCACGAGAGAACAGTTTTTAAGAAGCCTGTTCTTTTTATATATAAATATATACAAAAACCAAACAAAACCCACTGCTACTGACTTGATTCTGACTTAGAAGTGACTTATAGAACAGAGTAGAGCTGCTCTGTAGGCTTTCTGAGACTGTAAATCTTTAGAGGAGCTGACGGCCTCAGTTTTCTCCTTTGCAGCTACTGATAGGTTTGAACTGCCGACCTTGTGGTTAGCAGCCCAATGCTTATCCTACAGCTCCACCAGGGTTCCTTTTAAAATATATACATGGGATTTCAAAAAATATGTGGAAAAATTTCATGATCTTTTCATTCTATTATTCCACAAACTTTTAGATACCCGCTCATAGATATAATACATTTATCAATGCGACACTTTTCAGTTGTGCTATTTAATGCTATCAGTTGCATTAATTATGTCGTACAAGCACTGCCCATAATCTTTGCTACTTTCCACCACCATGAACACTCATTCACTATGAAGATGGATGTTCTTCATACTATTAAATCTAACAACAGGATTGTCAGTTTCGATGATCCCTGTAGGATTTCCAGTAATTGGTCTCATATATAACTAACTGCTTATGCTAGTAGGAAAAGAGAGAGAGAGAGACTAGAAAGAAATCAACCCAAAAAAAATCAAAAAGGTTTTTCTAGGGGTAAAACCTAGGATTGATTTTTATGTTTTACTTTCTTTTTCTGTATTTCTTAACCTGTTTTGCAGTGATTGCAACTAGCTATTTTTGCTGAGAATTAAGTATTTCCCTTCAAAAACATAAAAGTATTATCTCAAAATTTACTTGAGGTTTTCTTAGGTGTCTTTCTACCTCATTGGACTTCTAAGCAGGAACAAGAGTGATGGTGATAGAGAGCACTTAAAAAATAATTACCCACCTAACATTTAAAGGTGATTGATTTTTTTCCCTTTGACTAGATTTATTTTGTCACCAAAGTCAAGGTGGATTAAATTGATGAAATGTTACTAGCAACACTGATTAAAAATATTCCACATGAAAGCCCTGTAATATTTTCTATGCATCGCTTAGTCTCTAGATTGTCACTGTTTATTGAAAGCCAGTTTCCAGGCCTTCTAGGATGCATTTATTATAAGTTGCTTCTGAATGCTGAGTTGTCACTCCCTGTGTCCAGCTGGTGTTACATGAATGTTTAAAACTGCATGTTTTTGTCTTACAGAGTTGTCTTGGTTCAACTGGTGCCTTCCTGGGTCGTGTTTGCTCAGTCTTCTCCTCATTCTGTGCTTCAGGGAATCCTATGACAGACTCTATCTTGATGTGGTTGTCTCAGTTTAATAGCACAGACCTGAAGGGGATTAAAAAGAGATGAGATCAATACTGCGTACCGCACATTTGCTTGGAATTGCACATCCAACAGGAAACAAAAGAAAAGGAGAAGAGAGAGACTTCATTCAGAGGTTTTGTTAGGCCACAGAAGATCACATTAATTTAACTGCTACTAGGTAATATCGCGGGACTTAAGTGGTAATTAGTGATTTTTTAAACAATATATATATATACAAATGGCATAACTATGCCTGATTCTTAGGTTGGAAGTGTGATGTCTTATACATGAAACACTACCTAAACAATTCCCTCTACGTTTTGTGCCAGTACTAAACTACTGATTGATTCATTATAATTGTGCAAAGAAATAAAGGGTGTCTATGATAGGCAGATAACTCCTTTCCCAAATCACATATCAGAATAGGAAGAAATGCCACTAACTTCTAAAGAAATTTAAACCCTTATCAGATTTTATTATAAAATAGCCAAGAGGTATATCGATGATAGAAATTAGCCACATGTACACTACAGTTTTTCTAATAAAGCCATTTCTTATATGACTCCTTATTTGTAATCAGGTCAGAAACCTTTGTCCGTCTTTATTATGGTGATCATGTGCTTTCAGCTGACTTCAGAGGACACCCTGCATCTCCATCTCAAGTTACCCTTGTTTCTGTGAAAGACAGTGTTGTCTACTGTGCCCTTAAATAACCATAGTAAGAGAGACAAAATTTTCCATATACTCACACTAAATATTGTATGAAAAAAGTTAATTCCGTACCGACTTAGCACTTTCTTAAAAGTGAAATGACAAATCACACAGAAAATACTGAATTTTCAGTCTGCGTATATGGTGGCATGGGATGGCAAGTCCAGCACCAACTATTATCCACCAGGCTTAGATTTTATTAAGTGACCCTTGCTTGAAAATAACAGTCTGTAACATTGACACTTTCAGATCTGTTATGTGATGTCTGAATTATATTCTTGTATTTCAATTCAGGTTGTAAAATACTCGATTCTGTATGGAGTCAGTAAATTTGGGAAGACAGCATTTTGCTAGTACCTGTTTTCTTTCTGTGGATAATAGTTTTTTAAAAATAGCAGTTACTCAGATAGTTCTCAGACCTGTCTTTCACTATGATAAACTATGCTGTGGTGGGAATATTCTCATTCATGTAATCCCACTCACACAGAAAAGTATTTTTCAGAAAAGTCTAAAATGATGTGTTACCTTTATTGGTCTCGGCTTCCTCCAACCCCCTCTTCTTTTTTTCTTACTTGAAATTGTACTTTCATTGTCAGCTACATTTATATTTGCTATGTCTTTTTCTGGACAGATAGTGTGTAAGCCAACTTCTTCTCTCAGCCAGATTGGTTAAAGTACAGTTAAGGATAATTGGCCAGTACTTAATTCTGCTCATCTCTGAACACATGCACACACCATCACACACCCTTATACAAGGTCTTAAGTGCCCTTCCCTTTCCCTTTAGGCTCACTAAGTCCAAGAAGAGGACTGGCCATCTTCTTGGATCTTAAATGTGAAACTTGAAAAGCAAGAAAACCTTTTAATGTAACCGCCATCTTTAGTCACCTGTAAATCTTTGTAAACCTTTGTGACCATGATGTTCACTTAGCAACCTGAGCTAGGGAAGCTTGTTAAATAGCGGAAGCAAATCTCGGAGAGCTAGGACTAGTTCCGGTTAACTGTCATTCTCCTTAAGTAAAAATCAAAGGAAGGACGAATTCTTGAAAATGATTGAAAAGCCAGCCACTAAAAATGTCAGTAGATTATGACCCATTTGCTAAAATAGCCACCTCCTGGTCCTGTGTCGAAAGCAGATGGAGAAGTTTTTTATGTCAGTCAGAATTATTGTGTGTTTGAGGATATTGCTGTATAAAATTCTGCTGACATAGTAAAACTTCAATTACAAAATATTTTAGTTATGATTAATTCCATTTTTAACTCAGAGAAAAGAATAACACTTTCAAAATATTACCAAAATGACTAATTAGTTCAAAGATACCCCTGGTATATCGTTGTTAAGTATCATCAAGTTGGTACAAACTCATAGCAACCCTGTACAGGGTTTCTGAGTAATGACTAGTGAGCTTGAACCACCGACCTTGCAGTTCAAACCGACCTTGCAGTTCAAGCCGACCTTGCAGTGCAGCACATTAACCCACAATGCCACACCAGGACTCCACTGTGTTTCACATACATGTGTGAGTCTTTCTCTCTCAATTATTTCTGCTTACCCCTCCAGCAGACAATTGTCATAATCACAAACTGTAACTATTTTAAATTATCAATATTCCAAATATACCATACCTAATAGGAAGGGAACCTAAAGTCTTAATAAGGTTTCAGGGAGTACTACATATTATTTATTTACCTGAATATCTCAAATCATATGTGTTGTTATTTCTAGCTTACGTCAAAACAGACCAACTGCTGTCTTTGCACTTTCTAACCAAACATTATAAAACCCTAATGAAATTTTGTAACTGAAAGAAATCTCAACACCTACTAATCCAAGCACTCGTTTAAGAATTTATAGAAACAAGAGGTCTAGTCTTTTTGCAGTAAGTCAAAGTAGACTTAAGACTCACATCTTCTGATTCCCAAACCAGTGTCTTCTCCTACTTCACAAAATTGCAGCTTAAACATTTTGAATGTTCACGTTCAAAATTGATGAGGCTTAAGAGTAAACAACCATAATTGAGTATGGGAAATACAAGGATTAAATTAAGGTGATTGTTTGATTTTTAAGTGAAATTATTTTGTGTTCTTTATCATTATCCTGTAGGTGCTCTGACAGCTCTTAAGTTTTTGCTTACATTGGCATGATATAAAAAGATTCTGATGAATAATTCATCCTCATAAACCAAGTCAACAGAATTATTAATTGGTAACAACATTCTATAGTGTAAGTTCCCTATGGCTTGTCAATGAATACTTGACAATTTATGGGAAGAAGCATTTCTTAATATGGTCCAGGGTCGAGGCATAGGAACAAGACAATTAACACACACGAATGCCTTTCACTGGAGGATGGAGGTAATAAAAAAGAAAGAATCAAATACAAATGTGGTTTTGTATATTTAAGCTTATATGGCCTAAGGGCCAAGTTTTACCATAGATCGTATATTCATGTTTAATTACTGAGAGTGTTTGCAGCATGTTTTTATGAAACTTCTGTAATGAGTGATCCCAGCTAAGAGGTTTTAAATTGAAGAGATTAAATTCCCATCTACTTATCTTTTTATTAGTTAGTTTTTGTTTTTTTTAACTATTCTTTCTACTAAAGCCTGGAATGCATCTTGATATTTACATAAGTATAAGCTTCATTTTAAACTCCAGATTAAATACAAACACAGACTAAGTTTGCTTTAAAATAATGTTAAATGTCATATTAATTTTATGTTTGTCCCTAAAATAAGCAATACAGGAATTATAATTGTTGTGCTATATTACTAAGCAAGTAAAAAAAGCTGTGATATAAAGAAAGTATTATATCAAAAAAGAAATGTATTGGAAACTATGAGAAAATCTAGATAAACAGAGAAAAAGGCAATATCATTTTAACTTGGAATAATAATCATCGGAAAGGGATTAGACAAAGTTTATTTCCATACTAGAAAACAGCTTGTTAGTTGCATAGGGAATATGAGCGATACTTGGGAAAATGTGTTGGGCCATCCTAGAATACTTCACAGTGCGATTTTGGGGTTTCTGAGTCCTGGTATGGCTCTGTAGGCTATGCATTGGACTGCTAACCACAAGACAAGGTCAGCAGTTCAAACCCACCAACCGCTCCTTAGATACTCTATACAGGGTTGCTATGAGTTGGAATCGACATCACTTAATAACAACATCACAGAAGAGAATATTTCACAGTGCAATTTTTGGATGCTTTAACAACATTCATTTAAACGGCAAAGCTCACCAGCTGCTCCTTGGAAAGCCTATACAGGGTCGTTATAGGTCGAAATCGACTCGACAGCACTTAACAACAACAACAGCATCCCAACTGCTCCTCGGAAACCCTATACAGTGTTGCTATGAGTTAGAACTGACTTGATGGCACGTGACAGCAACAGCATGACCTCAGCTCTATGCCTGAGACTCTCCCAGTTCTCCACTTCTTTAAACTGACTTCCTGAAACAGATTTCTTCACCTTCAACCTCTCCCTAAGTTCCTAAGTGGAAACACTCAGTCTCATTCCTGTGAGACCATATAGCTAAGTGGCCCTCTCCTGAACAGGGCATTAGCATGATCAGAACACCAGAAAAACCTAGATGCTCCAGAAAGATTTCACACAGCTAAGTCTTACGAGTTAGAATATTTCACTGATACAGGAATCATAAAGGTCTCTAACAAATTTTTATAGTTATTATTGTACTTTTAGAATATGGTCTAAGTGAATTGCTTGTTGGAATCTTATGATTGTGCTTTGGAACCTGGTAAGCTTCAAACCAGTATCTTTCCATCTTAACCCACACTCAAAAAGAGAGGACAAAAAGTTACCCCAACTAAACACAGCTAAAGCATGAAATAAAGTGTGGTATTTATTTCAGTAACTTATCAGAAAGCTTTGGTAAGGTGATTCTGCCACCTCAACTCATTTTGGTTCTAATCACGTTGGTCTTAGTACATTGGAAGGCTTGGGACTCTGAAGGAGACACCAGAAATCAGCCTGAACATCTCAGTATTCTTAGGGTTTCTTAGTGGGTCTTTTCACTTGAGAAGGCGGCTTCTAGAGCCGGGTACAAAATGACAAGGCTAACTTGGAGACACTTAATTTTCTTTAATGTTAGAAAATGTTATATCTTTTAAACGACTTCAAATTCAGATTGGCTTTCTTCCCATTTACCCAGAAGAGTGATGCACTCAGACGATCTAATCAAGACATCTCATTTTACAAATAAGTAAGCAGAGAGCTTTTTAGGTGAAATGATTTGGGTGCTTTTTTATTTTTTTTAGTGAAATTACTTGGGTGAATTCACAGTTAGCTTTTAGCAGGTCACCCAACTCCTAGACTGGCATTCTTTTCATAGAAGATCAGCATTTTAAAACACCGGGACTGAATTTCTTTTGGTATATTTTCTCTCATTTCTTTGAGTGATTTTGAAATTATGTAAGAAATACATGAATATTTAGCCATTGCAAATAACCACTACAGAAACATAGGAAGTAAAAGTGCAGCCCACCTCCCTGCATATGTGCTGGCTTTTCTCCAGAGCGAGTCACTATGAAGCCTTTCGAAACTTTTCTATGCATGTGCATATATATGTGAGGGGGCTTCAAAAAGTTTGAGGGAAAAATTTTTTATCTTTGAATTCCATTTTTCCACAAAAATTTTAAAGCCCCCTCAATCCTGGAATGGTGCTGTAAAATAAGCACTGGACCACAGGTCAGTTTGAACCACAAGGTCAGCAGTTCAAATTCACCAGCTGCTCCTCAGAAACCCTATACAGGGCCACTGTGAGTCAGAACCAACTCAACAGCACTTAACAACAACATGTATGAAAATTTAGAAGATACTTTAAATCACATCATCCAGAGAACTGTCTCTTTGACCATGTTGGCATCAACGTTATAGGCAGAAGCAGGAGTTGGTGAGACCCTATTCTTCTGGCTGCACCTTGGTCAAATGTAGCAGTTGGTCATGTAAACATTCCGCAGGCCTGGTTATGTGTCACTGAGCCCTCTTATTCTGAAGCCTGAAAATGAATTCCAATGCCATAATCGGCTTTATTATTGCAGATATCATTTCTGTTTTTATACAAAACCACAATTAATTAAGGCCCGTGGACTGAGAAGGCAAATGACCCATCTCCAAAATCCAACTCGATTTTCTTGACAGGGCTTCCAGGGCACCCCCGTCCCTGCACAGGCACACAATACTGTAGGAAGCAGGGGAAAGACAAAATTAGCTGTGTGGTTCCAGTCTTTTAAAATAGTAGCTAATAGAGGTTCTGGCAACCCTTAATATTGTCCTGGTCAACTTCTTAAACTATCCTAACGTTCAGGCTGCCAGTAAAACAAATGGTTCATAGTAGAACATAGAGCCCTGGTGACTCAGTGGGTTAAGCATCAGGTTGCTAACTGAAAGGTCAGCAGTTTGAACCCATCAGCTGCTCCAAGGGAGAAAAATATGGCTATGTGCTTCCGTAAAGATTCACAGTCTCAGAAATGCTATGGAGCAGTTCTAGTCTGTCTTATAGGGTTACCGTGACTCAGAACCAACTCAATGGCAGTGGGTGGGTTGTAGGACAAGACCTAGTTTCACTTGGTCACATCTTCCTTCCCTGCCCTCTCCTTCTTTCTAGTGGTGTCCTCTTATTTCTGGAAGTTCTTAGAAGCATGCTGGGTGAAAAGCAGATTTTCTGAATTAGCGGCAGTAGAGAGCAGAGCTGGCCAGCAGTGTCTCCATGAACTAGACTAGAGAGATCACAGAGAGGGAGCATTGAATCAGGAGCCTGATGTCCTGGCTCTTATCCCACACCTGGCATCTTCAGCTGTTTGACCGTGTGTGAGCAACTCATGTCATTTCTCCTTTATCCTCATCTCTAAAATGAGAGGGTTGAACTAAGATGTTCCCTAAGGTCTCTCCCACTTCAGATATTGTAGTCCATTCTTAATTCAGTGGACTTTCCTAGAAAGTGACTGCAGCACTGGTTGGCTGGTTATGTGCCGTGGAGTCGGTTCTGACTGTACAGGGTTTCCGAGGCTGTAAATCTTTACGGGAGCAGAAAGCCTCATCATTCTCCCACGGAACAGCTGGTTGTTTCGAACTGCTGACCTTAAGGTTCACAGCCCGATTCGCAACCACTACACTACCAGACTATAGCACTTGTTGTTGTTGTTAAGTGCCGTCGAGTTGGTTCCGACCCATAGCGACCCTGTACAGGGTTTCTGAGGGTGTAAATCTTTACGGGAGTAGAAAGCCTCAGCTTTCTCCCGCGGAGCAGCTGGTAGTTTCGAACCGCTGACTTTAAGGTTCGCAGCCCGATTCGTAACCACTACGCTACCAGAGCTCCTAGACTATAGCACTAGGAGTCAGAAAAAGGGAAGGAGTCTCCCCAGCACCTTCCTGCTCCCTCCTAACGTGAGGCCCTGCACGTGAGCACTGCACACAGATCCTGGAAGAAATGGTCTTGCCAGTGTCTGTGATGGGAGATAAGCTGCAAGTACTGTTGATGTCCCTGAAGGACTTTCTGTATGAAATGCAGGGTTTATTCAATTTATCAAGTGCAATAAAAAGAAAATCTGTCATCTGATGGTAAGATAGCATCCCAGGAGCCAGGTTGGAGGACTGTGTTTGCTCACTGGAATCAGACCAATTCAGGAACCTGTCCTTTGGTGTAATTTGATTCGTTGTGAATCGCCACAGATTTGCATCTGCAAAAATCAACTGTCAAATGACATAGTTCAGCTGATCCTTGAAGTTATATTTCTGGAATTATGTCACCAAAAAGTTGTAAGTTGCTTTGCAACAGTATCATCTATCTACACAGGCAAATCCTGCCCGTAGAGCTGTGCAGATCTTTTACAGAGTGAGAGCAGGGTTTCGGCACATCAAGGTCTCATCGGTACACAGGTGTTAGCAAACAGGCTTCACTATGACTATAATGTAGGGCCTGAAACCTGTGAGAGAGACAAATGAATCAAAAGATGACCAGCTGGGAGTCCGAGGCCTGAGTCTTTGTCTCCAGCATGCTGGGGGCCTTGGGCAAGTCACCTGTGCATTCTGGGCTTCTCACCTGTTGGAGTATATATTCCTTTCTGCTGTACAGATAAAAGTTCTCCGCTCCACACAAAAGGAAGTAGACAGCAATGTGAGTACAATAACCTTTCCACCAGTACTTCCAGTTTACCCAGTATCTTTTCAAACAAAGAGGAAGTCCTATAAGATCTAATTAGTTATGTGTTCATTATAAGCATCTCAGTTAAAAGACCTGTGTCAGACTATTATCATATTCACTGATCTCTAATTCATTCTTTGTACACAATAAGCATATGTGTACAATGTGTTGCCTGCAAAAAGAGTAAGAGACAGAAAAAATAGTTCTACCCTTCAGGATTACACTTCAGGCAGGTTTTTAAAAAATTCTCTCCTGAACTAACAATTTCAAAAAGATACTCCAAATACTTAATTATGCACAGCAGGCACTCATGTGTTTTTCTCATTCCTTCATCAACCATAACTAGTTTCAAAGAAAGTATGCTTTGTTCCATGGAAGTTTCTGATATGCTGAAATTTCTGACAAAGGAGCATAGAGTCAGTTTTTCCAAGAGGCGTTCCAAACCCTGCGCTGCCATCCTTCCACAGGTATTCCTTGGGAAGTTAGGAAGTGTCAGTAACATTCCCAACTTCCTTCTTCTGCACCAGCATACTCATTCACTTTGTATTAGTTGTTGTCTCAAAATGTCCTCTCAACAAATTTTAGCAAATGCATACGTACTAAGATGCAAAGTCTTTCTAAAGGAAATTTGCATTTTTACCAAGGAGAACGCCTAACTTGTCAGCAGGAAGATTTCTAATGATTGACTCTGGGGCATCAGCCAGCCAGATGGAGAAGAGCTCCTATGGGGGTGCTAGAGAGTTTACAGAAGTCCTTCAGGTTCGTCCACCTGTGGGGGAGCCTTAGCCACATTTGATGTATACTGCTAGTGAAGTCCCAGTCTCCTAAGGCTTTGCAGGAATCCAAAGAATGTTTAAAAGGGCAGGTGAGAAGCATATATTCCATTCTACAGATGGTTTTATTTACCATTAGTTGTTAAGGGCCATCTTATGACTCATAGCAAGCCTGCATAGGGTTTTCCAGGAGCAGCTGGTGAGCTTGGACTGCTGACCTTGTGATTCACAGTCCAGTGTTGATCCTACAGTGTCATCATGTTGTTGTTAAGTGCCACCCACCATAAATGTCTCCAATTCCAGATTTACTTCCCTCCCCACCAGAGACACATCATTAGGGAGGCTCATCAAGATCAAGTATTAGGAACATTCTGCCTCCACCCTTCTAAATTGCATCCCCAAGTCACTTCCTTAGCCTACACACAGCTAAATGCTGATTTCCCTATTTCTGTTTAGGCCTGTGATTCAGAAAAAAGTACCTCAAAGAAGCCAGGAGAGGTGACTGATCCCTCCCTCACCTGCTATAGACAGTACTGGACCTGCCCTTGGGAATCCATCAGAAGTTGAGGGTGTGGGTTGAAGCTTGTTTGTTCCTTCTTAGACCTCACTAATCCCCATTGCACTGCTCTTCCTGATCAATCAGGTTCTTAAGGAAATCATTTTAGTGAATGTTTCTAATGGAACCGCCCCTCTTCTCTTTAGCACCCTTGACCACTGTACTTGCACCCCACAAACCTTCACTGCAGATTCCAAGAACAGTATTCTTTCCCTTTTTGCAATTGCACTTAACCTTTTTAGGGGGAAAAACTCAATGGCTATCCTATCCCTCATGTTTCATCCTCTTCTGGTCTCAGCATAGAGAAGCCCCTCTATGTTTTTTCCTTTCTTTACTCAAACTGTAAATAGACAACCAGGTACAAGAGACTCCATGCTACTCTGTTGCTTAGAACTGTCCTCTCATCCGCTGGGGAGAAGGTAGGTACTCTAATGAACCAGATGTTGATTCCCTTCATGGTTCACTTCTTTTGTCAATATTCCTTTACCAGTAAATGCTTTCTTATCCAGATCCTCAAGTTTATTTCATGTTGTTGTTGCTTTAACTTAGATATTTGCTTACAAAAATACACTTATCTTAAAGCAGACCAGGATCTTTTTCCTTCTGAGTATAATACAGTTTGAGCATAAAGGGATATGCTAAAATAAAGTCCTGCATAGGTTTCATGGTTGTTGTTAAGTGCCATCAAGTTGGTTCCAACCCACAGCAACCCAGTATAGGGTTTCTGAGGAGCGGCTGGTGAGCTTGAACCACCAACCTTGAAGTTCAAATTGACTTTGCAGTCTGGCACATTAACCCACAGTGCCACGCCAGGTACTAAATGCTGGGAGAGGCAGAGCTTACAAAGATTTTTTTAAAAGACATTGGGATGAAGAAACATGTAGTCTCCTGCTTCATGTGACCCAGGTGCTACCCTGGCTCTCCCAAATTCACATTCCAATGCCTCCATTTATAAAAAGCTGTTCATGCAAAGATAGGAACACCCCAAAGAGCATATTCTGTAGCTCAACTCTACAGCTGTGCTGTTTCTTCTGAGGGATCTTACTCTGCTGTGGAAGATATGTTCTAAATCCTGTTCTCTTAGGTCATTAAAAAGCCATGTTTGTCCCTAATCAATATATAGTTAAGTGTAACCCTTGTAGATTAAAAAAAGGAAAAATGCTCCTGGCCAGGCTTTGAAGAAAAAGGCAGAGTGATTCATTTCAGTGGCTTGAAAAGAAGTGGAAAGGTCTAAAGGAAAACTAACAAGCTTCATTCAGGTATGCCATTAGGCAGAGAGAACCTTCTGGCAAAGGAGAGGCAGGAATCAAGTAAAGAGTTCCAAGAGACCACAGAGGAAGAATTACTAAAATATAAGCCAGGTCTATAGGCTTTTATCCATATATCTGCTGAGCAAGAGTTGAGGCGGCGTGGAGGTTTGGAGGCATGGAATTATGGTGAAAGTGGGTTCTGGAAAGCAGAACTCCAAAACTGGCTTGTTCTCACTGAGTCATCTGTCCCTGCCTCCTTGCCTCCAAGCCTGCAGTGTATCTGGCCAACTGCTTGTTAGCATTTTAGGGATGAAGATTCTACAGCGTCCCTCCATCATCTGTTCCAAAAGCCATTCCCCTTTGCACTTAGAACTTCTTGCTTTCAAAGAATGGAATGAGAAGGGAGTTGCAAGAAGTAAAAAGAGTTGGGAGACAAGCAGAACAAATCTGGGCCCAGGAGCCCAGGATGAAGAGGAGTTGTATTGGAGCTGGGTGGAGGTAGGGAAACAGCCTCCCAAGTTCACACTTGCTTCCTTCTCTTAAATGTGAACAGCTGACTCTCAAGGATATGGGAACTTGGTAAGGTGGAGCTAGCCATCTGGGAGCCCGGTCCTCACAGATGCCTGTCTGGCACAGTGGAGGTGCCTACTCTGCTCTGAGAAAGCTGTGTGAATCTAGACATCCACCACCTCCCAAGAGGAACTGTGTTTAATTCAAAAGTCTATAACCTTCACAACCAACCCCCTCCCTCCCTTTCTCCACAGGAATGTGCTGTAACTGAAGGCATGTCTTCAATATCCACTTCATTGTGCGTCGTGCCCTGTGCCAGAGTAATTGTCATAGCAATTCTTAGATGCAAAGAAATCTTGGGCAGTCTAAGAGGATTTCAATCCAAGTCAAGTTCCAATTTCTTACTCCATTCAGCCTTTTCCACTTGCTTACTCCCTTTAGGTCACACATCTGGAAGCAAGCCAGAAAGCCAGGCCAGCCAAAATCGCCATCTGAAAGCCCAAGCTCTCAAACCTCGGTTTGTTTGGCCTAATTTTACACCCTTCTTTTTGATCTGGCTTTCATTGGCACTGTGCTACCTTTCAGTCAGAGCAGGGAGAGAGGTAGAAGGAAGTGGAGGTGAGATGGCTGCAGAAACCTGTGGGTCTGAGATTAGAGGCTGGTGAGAAGCCCACAATAGTCCCCAAGCAATCACTCTCCACACTGGATGTCCTACCTAGCATGCCAAACACGCTTCCTGCACCCCCAGCCCCGAGGGGGTTCTTCCTTTCCCCTACTCGTCCCACCTGTGCCAGGCTGTCTGTCCTTTCCAGAGGTCCATTTTGAGAAGGGTTTTCACTTAAACTGATGCAGTTGAACAACCGAAGTTCTGATGCCAGAGTGAAACAGTATCCTAGCAGGTTGCAAGTCTCCAGGGAGCTGAGGTCCCAAAGAGATAGATCAGACAATGTCTGGAGGTTCCTTCCAGCTCCAAGACCTGGTTTAAAATACAAACACCAAGAAACAGGTTATATACAGGCTCCTGCTACATTCATGTGCCTGGACTTTTCATTTCTCAGCAGGAGAGATGGTGCAAACAGGCAAGGGTGCAGGGAGGGGCATCAGATCTGCCTGTTCTGAGTCTTGACTTGGGCATGTGTGTGCACCTGCGAGCCTGGGCTCTCCGACCTGGTAGGTCTGTGCAGTGATCAAGACAGAAGTGTGTGTGACGAACTCGCCTCCGAAGTTCATCACAATAACTTATTAAGTGTTCTGTGAGTTTTAAAATAATCATTACCATGTTAAGATTGTATTACATTTGAATAAAATAATTTTTTTGCATTTTACTTTTGTAAGATTGGGAGTTTTATAGATTTTTTATTTTGTGGCCAGGTATACTTTTGTAAGGAAATGTAGGAGTCTTAGTATTTTTATTCTTTTAAAACTATAGTCAATGTCAACTGTAAACACTGGTAACTGTGATTCATATGCAATTTCCCTTCCTTTGAATCGGGACTTTTCAAAGAAACTCGGTTGGCATAGCATTTTATTTGCAACGCTGCTTTGTTTCACACATTGTGAAGCCTGGAGATTCTGAAAAATAAAGATGCATTTAAAATCTCTGTGCTGTAACAATGTAGAAATGGTAATGTGCACTGCTTTGCCAAAGTGGTAATTAAATGTTTAATGGTTTAGAACTCCGAGTTCAAAAAGGGGGTCCTAGTCATTACTCACAGTGCTTGAGTTTCCAAATAAGCCACGAATTTTCCTCATTTTCTTTGGAAAATGCATATTGAAATGGCCATCTCCTGTTTGGTTAGGAAATCTGGTTATGTTGACATTATAATAACTGTGCTTGTGGTTTCTCAATAAATGTGCATTGAAAACACTTGCGATAACGTGGTCTGCATTTTGTTTTTAATCAAACTCCAAATGGCAGTACAAGTGGAGCCAAAGCTCCCTGAGCATTTGGCCAGTGAGATGTGGTGGGAAAAAACCATGAGCTTGGGAGCAGACAAGCTGGGCCAAATCCTGCTTCACCACCGACAAGTCTAGGACGGGAATCCCTTCATCTCTTTTGGAGATTCCATGTCCTCATCCCTTTTAAAAATAATAATGAGGAGAATAATCATACTCAGCTGACTAGTGATGAAATAAATTGATGATTATAAAGCACCTGGTACATTTAGAGTCCATGATAAATGTTATTTGCTTTCTTCCTTTTCTCCCCTCTTGTATCCCTCCCAGAGTGTTCAGCCTCCATTCAGGAAGCATTAGAGAATCCTTGCTCTCATTTTTGAAGTAATTTTCCTATTATAAAAGAATATACATTGATTGAGGAAATTTTTCAAAATACAGAAACGTACGATGGACCGTTTCCTTCTTGCCATGTAGTTGCTGTTAAGTGGCATCTAGTCTGTGCCGACTCGTAGTGACCGGGTGAACAACAGAACGAAATATCACCGGGTCCGGCAACATTCTCACAATTGTTGTTATGTTTGAGTCCATTGTTGCTGCCACTGTGTCAGTCTGTCTCGTTGGGGTCTTCTTCTTTTTCTCTGACCCCTCACTTTACTAAGCATGATGTCCTTCTCCAGGGTCCATGGTCAAAGTCTCAGCATCCTCTCTTCTAAGGAGCATTCTGGCTGTACTTTCAAGACAGATTTGTTTGTTCTTCTGGTACTTTCAATATTCTTTCCCAACAGCAGAATTCAAATGCATTGATTTATTTGCCATTCTTCCATATTCATTGTCCACCTCTCACATGCATATGTTGTTGTTGTCAAGTTGGTTCCACCTCACAGTGACCAAGTATAGGGTTTCTATGTTAACTTCAAAGTGAGCGGGCAGCTCCTGGTGGATTTGAGCCGCTCACCTTGAAGTTAACATTCCAGTGCTTACCCTACAGCACCACACCAGGACTCTACATTGAAAATACCATGGCTTGGGTTAGACACCTTAGTCCTTGAAGTAACATTTTTGCCCTTTAAGAGTTTAAAGAGGTCTTTTGTAGCAGATTTGCCTAAATCAATATGCTGTTTGATTTCTGGACTGCTGCTTCCATGACCATTGTGGATCCAAGCAAAATGAAGTCTTTGACAAATTCTATCTTTTCACTGTTTATCACAATTGTTGTTGTTATCCATTTGTGAGCTTTTTACCATAAATACTTTCAAATGTATTACAGATCACACTAATTATTTTTTTCTATCTTTAACATTATATCGTGAACATTTTCCCATGACAAAGAAAGTATTTTATAATTTTAAAAGATTTCATTCTTTTCTTGGACATTAAGGTTGTTTCAACCTTTAACAATTTGCACTCTGGGTAATACATCCTTGTATATGTGTTCCTATCCTAATTTCTTATTCTTTTCTTAAAAAAGATCTAGAAGGAGAATTATTTCAGTTACAAAAATGTTTAACTCCTGGCATGCTTCCCTGAGTAAATTGATCCTTTATCCAATTTCACTAGAGTCCACCAGTCAATGAATTCATTTCGGGATTCTGCTCTGATGGGAGAGGTGGTGCCCAGGGTGACACTGTCTCTCCTTGCCTTTGCTGTACTTTTCTTCTCGTCTCATGAACCATACCTCTTTGGTAAGGATGGGCCTTGACTCAACCCATTAGTTCTTTCTTATATTAAAACACTGAACCTGATAATCTTGAAGATCCTGTTTGATTCTGAGTTCTAGCAGGTAGAAGACAGGAAAGAAGAAATGTAGAAAAAGAGGAAGAAGAGGAGAGCAATTCTAATGTCTGGATAAATAGTAGGAAGGCTCTACAGAGAATGTTTATGATTAAAATTAATCAGTCTCAGCTGATTCATGTATAATTTACTATACTGGTATCATTTGTTCCTTAAAGGGAAGCCAGGACATTTTTTGGAGTCCTGGTATGGTGCTGTAGAAAAAGCACTGGACAGTTAACCATAAGGATGGTGGCTGAAACCCACCAGCCACTCCTAGGAAACACTACACAGGGTCGCTATAAGCCGGAACCAAATCAATGGCACTTAAAAACAACAGGGCATTTTTTGGAATTTTGTCAAAGAAGCTATTTTTAAAAGTTCAAGATCATATTTTCAATATTTACTTTGATATACTAGTGATTCAAATTACAGAAACAAGCCTTAATACCACTGTGCTTACCTCCACAACAATAATATTGGGTGCTTGCTTTGCCTGATACTATTCTAAGTACTTTCCTTGCCGCCTTGTCTTCAGACCTTACAGCAAATGTATAAGCAAGTTTGATTATTCACTCCATTTTGTACAAGAAGAGCAAAATGCCCAAAGTCCAACAGCTGATGTGTAGCGGGGCCAAAGATGACCCTAATCTGTGTGATCACAAAGCCCCATGTTCCAGCCACTAGGTAGTGGTAATGGGTTCTGGGAAGCAATGTCAAACAAATGCATTAGTTTTCTAAGGTAAGGTGAGGGGGCACAAACCAAGGGTTTGCCTAACTTTGTGTGAAGCTCTTTTATATAATCAGCTTTGTTGTTGTTGTTAAGTGCCGTCGAATCAATTCTGACCCATAGCGACCCTGTATAGGGTTTCCAAGGAGCAGCTGGTAAGCTTGAACCACTGACGTTGCAGTTCAAATAACTTTGCTGTCTGACGCAAAGCCACACCAGGACTCCTCAGTTTACTCTTCACAAATCCCTGTGAGATAGATGTTACTACTTCTATCTTGCAGATCACATAGCTGATAAACGCTGAGGCTGGGACTTGCCTCTGCATCAGTGGTCTTCATGCCCAGACACTGCCATAAAAGAGACTTACAGGCACGAGAGGCTTAAGGAAACCAAATGGTGTCTTTCCAAAAACTTACGTGAAATGGTTGTGTTCTCCTTTTTCACTTTCTCACTCATATTCACCCTTCTACTTTCTAAGCAGCTTGACTCTACCAGCTGTTCTGTGGAAGAAAGATGAGGCTTTCGGCTCCTATAAAAATTTACAGCTGTGGAAATCCTATACAGGGTCGCTATGAGTCAGAAGAAACTCCATGGCACATACCACCACTATATAAGCAAAAAGCTTATTTCTCCTTATTGTTGTTAAAGTGCCATCAAGTCAGTTCTGACCCATAGCAACCCTGTATAGGATTTCCGAGGATTGACTGGTGAGCTTGAACTGCCACCCTTGCAGTTCAAGCTAACCTTTCAGTCCAGTGCACTAGCCCGCAGCACCACACCAGGACTCCTTTTGTAATCCTATTATTGAAGTTGTGGGATTATAAAATCCTCCCAGCAGCCAACCAAACAGAGAGGAAGAAGGAAATAATCAAAGACATGAATATATACACCCAAGTAATCAGTTCTGTCAAAGTAGGAACAAAACGGCATCATAGGTAGCATCATGCTCCCATATCCCACACACACATACACAGGCAGAAATAGGTGGAACCAACTTTGTGAGAACTCTGGGAGCCAAAGTTTACATCAATTAAGCAAATACTGAATCAAGAAAAAGGCAACCTCTAAACGGTTAGAAACTACCAGCCGCTCCGCGGGAGAAAGATGAGGCTTTCTACTCCCGTAAAGATTTACACCCTCGGAAACCCTGTACAGGGTCGCTATGGGTCGGAACCGACTCGATGGCACTTAACAACAACAACAAACGGTAGAAAACGTTTGTTTTTCTACTGACCTGAACCCTACCTCCTCACCAGGTTGGTGTGGCTGCCTTAACTCAGTGGCCTGCACTCCTTGAGAGGGAATTTGGTTTCTGGCTCTAGAATAAGAGTAAACTTATTCATACATGACTGTGTGTCTGTTGTAACCTGTTTACGGACAGTTTCAAGAACTGAAGCAACATGCTCATCTTGGCTTGGCCTGTCTTACAGTCCTGGTGTGGCACTCATCTCTTTGTAAGATAAGCACTGAACTTCTCACCACAAGGTCAGTGGCTGCTCCTCAGAAACCCTATACAGAGTTGCAGTGAGTCGAAAATGACTTGATGACATTTGATGGTGGTGCTGTAAGATAAGCACTGGACTGCTAACCACAAGGTTGGCAATTCAAACCCACCAATGGTTCCACAGGAGAAACATGAGGTTCTCTGGTCCCATACAGATTTACAGTCTCGGAAATCTTATATAGGGTTGCTATGAGTCGGAATCAACTCGATTACAGTGGCCTTGATTTTTTCAGTTTGGAACTCACACAGGGTTGAAGGCAGTGGTTCATGACTTAGTTAAAACCACCTTCCTAGAGCTAAGGGTGTGATTAAGATCCAAAAGTTCAGCTTTCAATACATATTACATCTTAGCATAAAGAAAACAAAAATCTTCACAACTGGGCCAAAAAGCAACATTATGAGAAACATGAAGTTGTCAAGAATTTCAATTTACTTGGATCCATAACCAACATCCATGGAAGAAGCAGCCAAGAAATCAAAGGACATATTGCATTGGGCAAATCTGCTGCAAAGATATCTTTAAAAGCAAAAATGTCACTTTGAAGATTAAGGTGTGTCTCTGTGGATTAATGCACTGGACTGCAATGTTGTTTGAGCCACAAGGTCAACAGTTCAAGCTCACTAGCCACTCCTTTGAAACCCTGTATAGGGTCACTATAGTTCCGAACCGACTCAATGGCACCTAACAACAACAATCCAAGCAAGTCCAGTACTTGTCCTATGGAGTCCTGGTGTGGCGCTGAAAAGTTGGTTTGAACTGCAAGGTTGGCAGTTCAAGTTTACCAGCCACTCCTCATAAACCCTATACAGGGTCTTTATAGGCCATAACAGACTTAACAGCACTTCAAAACAACAACAATCCAAGCCATAGTATTTTCAGTCACCTCATATGCATGTAAATGCTAGACAATGAATAAGGAAGACTGGAGAAGAACTGATGCCATTTGAATTATGGTGTTGGCAAGGAATATTAACTATAAGGATGAACAAATTTGTCTTGGAAGCAGTACAACCAGAATGCTCCTTAGAAGTGAGTATGGAGATGGAAATAGTAATAACGTCTGACCCAGCAATCCTTCTACTTGGTATAGATCCTCAAGAAATAAGAGCTGTGATGTGACTAGATATATGCACACCCATGTTCATTACAGCACGATTCACAATAGCAAAAAAAAAAAAAAAAAAAATAGAGACAGCCTAAGTGCCCATCAATGGAAGAATGGATAAACAAAGTTTGGTACATACACACAATAGAATACTATGCAACCCTGAAGAATAATGAAGAATCTGCAAAACACTTCCACACATGGATGAGCCTGGAGGGCATTATGCAGAGTGGAATTAGTCATTCACAAAAGGACAAATATTGCATGAGACCAACGTTAAGAAAATATTTTCTTGATAAATGACATATTCTATGATGGTTACAGGGTGGATAGGAGTGAGGAGAGGGGAAAATACAGTGAATAGAGAAAAATACTGTTAACTGATTATATAGAGAGTGGTTTGCTATCATTGTAATGACATGAAGTATATAATTTGCTGAATATGGTATTTCACTCAATTCATAATAAAAAGTTAAAAGATGTGAGTATGGTGAGACTTCATCTTTCATAGTTTGGACGTATTATCAGAAGAGACCAGTCCTTGGAGAAGGACATCATGCTTAGTAAAATAGATGGTCAGTGAAAAAGAGGAAGAATCCCTGCCCCAATGAGATGTCTTGACAAAGTGGCTGCAGCAATGGGTACAACACAGGAATGATTGTGAGGAGGGTGTCGGACCAGGCAATGTTTTGTTTTGTTGTACATGGAGGTTACTAAGGTACCTAACAACAACAACAAAAAGACTGAAAGAAGCCAAGGAAAGTTTCTTTCAGAAATTAAGACTTTCAAATGCATCCTAGACTACACACATGACTAGGGCAAGACACAGCCTCAGAAACTACCTGAGAAGACCCTACACTTTTACTTCAGGCTAACCCCTTGACTCTTTTGAAAACCTGGCTAAATTTACAGGCGGCACAGGCACAGAGCAAGTATGCAAAGATTAGACGAGTCCCCCAGTATGCAAAGACTGGAGCTCCCACCTCCCTCATTCAAGGAAATCTCTAAGAAAACAATAAGTTAACAAAAGCTTAAGAGACCTCAGTGTCCATACAAGTCCAGGAAAGTAATCTCTCCACAAATAGGGAATGTTGCTGAACAGTGGATGACAACAGACTTCAACAATTTAACAACAAATAGCAAACTGTGAGGAAAGGAAAGAACCTGGTATTCAGATTTATCACATTATAGCATAATGGTTGCGAGTCAGGCCGCTAACCTCAACGTCAGCAGTTCGAAACTACCAACTGTTCTCTGGGAGAAAGATGAGGCTTTCTGCGCCCATAAAGCAATCCAATCAGAAATCCTATGCAGGGTCACTAAGAGTGGGAACCAATTCCATGGTATACCACCACCAATATCCAAATATCCCAGTTTCAATAATAACAACAATAACAAAGAAAATTACAAGGCATATAAAGAAACAAGAAAGACTAGCTCATTCAAAAGAAGAAAATAAAGTGATAGAAACCATTCTCATGGAAGCCCAGAAAATGGACTTGCTAGGCAAAACGTTTAAAATAACAGTATTAAACACGCTCAAAGAGTTCAAGTAAGACATAGACAAAGAACTAAAAGACATCAGGAAAAGTGATGCATGAACAAAAAGAAAACATAAGTAAAGAGATAAAAATGTAAAAACCCATTGCCATCAAGTCAATTCCAACTTGTATAGGACATGTCGAACCACTCCCAGGCAGACTGCCATATCTTTCTCCTATGGAGCAGCTGGGAGATTTAAGTGACTGGCCTTTCCATTAGCAGCAGATCACTTAATCACTGTGCCTCCAGGATTCTCAATAAACAGATGAGAATTACAAAAAGGAACCAAACAGAAACATTGGAACTAAGGGAAACAATAACTGAAATGAAAAATTACCTGGAGTGTACAACAGAAGATTTGAGCAGGCAGACAAATAAGCAAACTTGAAGACGTGACAACTGAAATGGTTGAGTCTGAGGAGTGAAAAGAAAGAATAATGAAGAAACGTGAACAGAGCCTAAGGTACTTGTGGGAGACCATCAAGCTGGCCAATATGTGCATTCTGGGAGTCCCTGAAAGAGAAGAGAGAGACAAAGGGCAGAAGGAATATTGACAAAATAATGGCTGAAAACATCCTGAAAATAATGAAAGATAGGAATATACATATCAAAGATACTCACAAAGTCAAAGTAGAATAAACCCAAACACATCCACAGTAAAACATTATAATTCAATGCTCAAAAAGCAAAGATTAAGAGAGAATTTCAAAAGCAGCAAGAGAGAAGCAAATGGTCCCACACAAGGAATCTTCAATAAGATTAAGTGCTGATTTCTCCTCAGAACCCCAGAAGACCAAAGATAATGGGATGGCACATTTAAAATGCTGAAAGAAAGGAACTATTCATTAAGAATACTATATCCAACCAAACTGTACTTCAAAAACTATTGATAAAAATAAAAGCATTTCCAGATAAACAAAATCCAATGGAGTCCATTACAGTGAGACTCGTCCTACAAGACATGCCAAATGGCTGTCTTTTGAGTCTTGGTTTCCCTTGCATACCATTATAAAATAGACACTTGAGGGGGAGAGAAAGGAATAGCCAAAAATAGCACCATAGAGAGCTTGTAAGTCTGTCTTCTGCTTATAATGGATTGGAATACCTAAAATGGGGCTACAATGTGCCCAGTGAAAGAGGCTTCCTGAGGAGTCTCTGCATTACATAAGACCATAGATGGAATCCTGAACCCCATCCAGAATCTTCTGAGGTGGGAAATTTTTTGCTTGAAAGAACAAGCAAACCAGCTTGGAGCAGCTAGAAGAACAGAAGATAATTCTTGAAAGAAAGACCGACAGGAAAAATACAAAATAATAACAACAGTCCAACTGACTACTAAAAGAACAAGCACGTTGCTTGCCCAGGAGACATCAAGGCAAGTGGTTGGGTCCCCTCAGGGCAAACCCCCTTCCAAGACTAAGACTCAGTGGGAATACACCAGCAGACATGCACTCTGATTGGTGACCACGTTTGTCACTGATAAGGGGAAATGAGGGGGAAACACCAATGAAGCTGCAAGCTTCAACTTGTGAAGGATTGGTTATTGTAGGAGTTTAGATATTGGCTTTTTAACCGTTAGGTCAAATGACATCAGATGCTATACTAAACATATTAGTTACATTTTGGGCAGCCAACATCTATTTGCTCTTTCTGTAGTTTTCTTCAAAGACCTACCCTTTTCTGACTCTCAGAAAGTTCTGGTGGGGCTGACTCCCTTTCTGGTTCTAGGGATTGAACAATAACCCACTCCTAACAAGCTGGAGTAGGAGCCCTGGTGTGGCACTGTGGGTTAATGTGCTGGACTGCAAGGTCAGATTGAACAGCAAGGTTGGCGGTTCAAGCTCACCAGTTGCTCCTCGAAACCCCTAGACAGAGTTGCTATGAATCTGAACCTTATTTGTCTTATATATATATGTTGTTGTTAAGTGCTGTCAAGTCGGTACCAACAGTAGACACCCCGTATAGAGTTTCCAAGGAGCCAAAAAGACTAAGTAGGTGACTAGAGAAAGAGAACCTACTAAACATTGTTTCACTGGACAATGAATGTCGACTGATTGCATATAATATGGAATACCACAAAGCATGGACTGAATTGTGTCCCCTCAAAATATGGAACAATTTATCTGGGCCATAGTCTCCATGGCTTGGCAGTTATGTGATGATCCCTCATGATGTAATCTGATGTGATAAATCAGTAAGAGGATTTAGTGCAGGATATACCAGCCTGGTGTAGTGCTGTGGGTTAATGTGCTGGACTGCAAGGGTTGATATGAACCACAAGGTCGGCAGTTCAAACTCACCAGCCACTTCTTTATATCTCTATACAGAGTTGCTATCAGTCAGAACCCACTGACTATACTTAACAACAACAACATACCACCCTGAATCCCATCAGGACCCTGATGCAATGTAAGGAAGATTCTCAGGAGTGTGGCATGCACACCTTTTATCTTACAAGAGATAGAAGGAGAGAAAATTAACAAAGAAAGGGAACCTACTACCACCGGGAAAGAAGAGGCTGCAGTGGAGTGTTTCCTTTGACCTGGGGTTCTACACTAAGAAGCTTCTAGATCCCCGGAAAGACTGATGCCAAGACACAAGGAGATCTCCAAGGAATGCTGGGTCTACAGATGCTGAAAGAAAACAAGAACTTGTATCCAGAGCCAGCTCTGGATTTAGACTTGTAGCTTCCCAAACTCTAAGAGAATAAATTTCTGTTTGCTAAAGCCATGCATTTGTGTAATTCTGTTCTAGAAGCACTAGATAGCCAAGATACTATATATGACCAGCAAATTAATGAGATTCAAATTTCCCCTTGATAATAATTTAATTACCATTAATTATTAATAATAATTGCATAATGAATTAAAACATAAAATTTTATTAATTATAAAATTGCATAAAAATATACCTATAATATGGCTAACCATGATAATCTGTAGAACTAAAATAACAAGCATTGATAGTAAAAAAAAAAAAAAAAAAAGCCAAATGGGATCCTTCAGGTTGAAATGAAAGGACAAGAGACATAGACTCAAAGTCATATGATGAAAGAAAAATAAAAAGCTCTCCGGTAAAGAAGTAACAAGAAATCTTAGAATGCTTGAGCCACTACAGCCAGCAAAAGGTTTTGCAAACCCTACTTCAGTGACATCTCTCAGGAGCTTGCTTGGTAGAAGAAAGTCACCTATTTCTAGACCACTGACTTTGACTTACATTTTTAAAATGGTAATTAAGGAAATAACATTTTTTAAAATGGTAATTAAGGAAAAATTCCTCAATATGATGAAGGGCATTTGTGAAAGAACCTACAGCTAACATCATACTTAATGGAGAAAGAATGAGAGCTTTCTCCTTAAGATCAGGAACAAGACACAGATGCCTGCTCCCACCACCACTATTCATGATTTTACTAGGAGTCCCAGCCAGAGCAATTAGGGGAGGAAAATGAAAGGTATCCAAATTGGGAAGGAAGAAGTGAAGCTATTCCTATTTGCATATGACATAATCTTAGATATAGAAAAACCCAGAGGGTCTATAACAAAGCTACCAGAACTAATAAGTTGATTCCATGAAGTTTTGGAATACATTCAAAAAACAGTTGGATTTCTGTATACCAGCAATGAATAATCTGAAAAGTAAATTAGGAAAAAAATCATCCCATTTACAATATCATCTAAAAGAGTAAAATACCTAGGACTGCCCCTTACTCAGAAGCAGGCAGACATGGCCGTGGGTCAAGATGGCCTGCTTCATGGGAAAACCCTACTTGTCATTCTCACCACTGATTCGAACAACATAACCCTTCCACTTGTCACCCAGTGAGTCAGCAGCAACTTCTGTGGCCATGTGTTTCTCATAAAAGGTATGAAGCTTGCGTTCATCATCCACTCCAATGAGTTTTTGGCAGCCAGTGGCTGGGAAGGAGATGTTCAGCTTGATGTTGAAGCAGCCGATGGCCTCCTCGGTGTCACGAAAAAGAGTGCTGCAAACTTTGAAAAAAAAAAAAAAATTGTCAGCAAGCTTTTACTTGCTGTTATTAATGATATTGTTTGATAATTTCTGCATTCCGCTTAGTCACCTTTCTTTGGAATCGGCACAAATATGGATGGCTTCCAGTTGATGGGCCAGGTAAGCTGTCTTCAAAACTTCTTGTGAGGCCATTTTGTGTGGGGCCAAGCGCGAAAGGATCAGAGCAGCCACGGACGCCTGACAGAGCCACAGAGATAGAGGTGTGGACATTCTTTTTTTTTGGTATCTTTTCGTTGGTCCCTTGCTGTCTGCGTACCTCCATTCTGGTGACTATAGGAGTGCCTTAGCTGACGGATACTCCAGCCCCACCCTCAGAAGGTTCTACTACGCATGTGCATAGATCGTCTGGAAATTTAAAGAGACAGTACCCACTTAAAACCAAATGGCCAACAGATACTCAGCCCAAGAGCAGGCCTTGAAATTTTCTTGTTTGCTTTTTGTTCCTGTGTTTTTTAACACAGGAAAGAGAAGGGGAGGGCTGTAAGGAGGGAA
>NW_006408648.1:1609911-1620590 GCF_000296735.1 Chrysochloris asiatica
AACCATGGCAATGAGATGATATATGATAGAATGAATGTAAAACTAATGTTCTCCCATGTAAACTATCACATAATTCACAATAAAACATTAAAATTAAAAAAAAAAAAAAAAACTTCTTGTGAATGCTTCCAGTGCTGCATCAGTTTGTTGAAACATTTTCATTTATGGTGTGTCAATTCCAGGAGCCCTAGTTTTTCAGTAATGCCTTTCCCACAGCTTGGACTTCTTCCCTCAATACCATCGGTTCTAACCTTGGATCGTCTAAGAAGATAACTGTAGCTAGGAGTTTTGGTGTGGTACTGCAGGATAATGCTCTGGACCCCAAGGTCAGTTTGAACCACAAGGTCGGCAGTTCAAATCTACCAGTCGCTCCTCGGAAACCCTATATAGGGTCCCTATAGGTTAGCACCAACTCAACGGCACTTAACAACAACAGCAACAATAACATAGTTAGCTAACTTGTGCAGCCTTGACATAAGTGTGTCACTTGGGAGAAATAAGGTTCTGTCCCCTTATCATTTCTCAGTGATGTTGTCCTTGCCCTGCTCTCTTGAAACTCTCTTAGGAGTTCTGTGATCTTTGACAGAAGAAAAGAGATTATGAAACAGTATTTACCATTCTTTTTGCTGCCTTACATTATAATATATCTGAATCCCTGACTCCCCAACATAAGTCAGAACACCCCATTTATAATGACATGGTTCTTGTAACATGAATTTGTGTATATAAGGATAGTTGTGAATCTCTACCAGGATCGCAATAACTTGTTATAAAAGACAATGTAGTTTCGATGACGGGTAAGACTGAGGAATTCACACTGACCGCCTAAGACAGGCAGCGTCCCTTAAACAAATAATAAATAAGGGGGAATATGATGCAGACCATGCAGACCTGGTCAGGAGTTCAAGTCCCTATGGGCCCAAGCGTTGCTGACCGTCCAAACCATAGGCTCTGAGGATCAGACTTTAGCCACCTAGCAGACATAGCAAAATGTCCCTTATCTGATTATTCAGATATGCTGGTTAGTAATTCCATACATGAGCCCTGGATACCCACAGATAAATGTAAAAACCTTCCCTAAAAGCCGATACTGTAACTTCCAAAAAGGCAAAGTTTTTACCCTCCAAAAAAGCTAAAGAGGATAGAGAGAAACTCTGTTAACTGATGGTATGTGGAGGGGATTATAATCAATGTAATGAAACAAGATATATGAATGTTTGAATGTGAATGTGAAACCGATGATGTGCCCTGAAAACTTTTACTCAATCCACAATAAAAACCTTAAAAAAAAAAAAAAAAGACAATGTAGACACATCTTTTTATTTTCAAATTTTGGCTAAAAGACTATACTTTTATCCCAAATAGTAATTCTAGACCCCAAAATAGTCATTTATAGACATTTAAGCCTGAATGCAAATAAGGCAGCAGGGTCTGGTGGAAAGAACAGTGGAAGCTACTGAACAAAATAATGATAGGATTTGGGGCAGGTGATTTCATTTCTTTGAGCATTAGGAAAATAAAATCTTCCTTTATTTAACTGTGCAATATGAATTAGCAATTCAAATAGCCATAGAGACACATATGGCAATATCAACAGAAAGATAAACACTGTCCATTAGTATGCCTCTGCTGAGCTCCATGCTACCTCCTGAAATGAGCAACCTTGTGAAATACATTCAAACTATTTGTTCAGTACACATTGAATAAATATGGTGAAAGTATACAAGCCTGGTGCACAACTTTTCTATTTTTAAGCCATTCAGTGACCCCTACTTCTGTTTGAACAACTGCTTCTAGGTCTATGTACAGATTCCTCGTGAGCACCTTTAAGGGTTCCAGAATACCCATTCTCTGCAATGTTGTCCATAGCTTGTCATGATCCACACAATCCAAAACATTTGCTTAGTCAAAAAAAACACAGGTAAACATCTCTTTGTATTCTCTGCTTTCAGCCAAGAGCCATCTGATGTCAGCAATGATATCCCTTGTTCCATGTTCTCTTCTGAATCCGACTAAACCTCTGACAGCTACCTGTCAATGTACTGCTGCAGCTGTTTTTGAATTATCTTTAACAAAATTTTACTTACATGTGATATTAATGATATTGTCTGATGATTTCCACATTCCCTTCTTCACATCTTTTTGGAATAGGCAAAAATATAGTTCTCTTCCAAACAGCTGGCCAGGTATCTGTCTTCCAAATTTCTTGGTATAGACGAGCGAGTACCTTCAGTGTCCCATCAGTTAGTTGAAAGATTTCAATTTGTATTCCATCAATTCCCGGACCCTTGTTCTTTCCAATATCTTCAGTGCACCTTGGAATTCTTCCTTCAGTATCATTAGCTCTTGATCATGTGCTACCTCTTGAAATGGTTGAACATCAACTTTCTGCACTATTCAATATTTTGCCCCTGTTGTTGTTAAGTACAATTGAGTTGGTTCTGACTCACAGTGACCCTGTATAAAGTTTCCAAGGAATGGCTGGTAAACTTGAACTGCTGATCTTGCGGTTGAAACCAACCTCGCAGTCCAGCACATTAACCAATAGTGCCACATCAGGACTCCAGTTTTGCCCATAGAATCCTTCACTATTTCAAGTTGAGACTTGACGTTTTTCTTTAGTTCCCTCAGCTTAAGAAATACTGAGCGTGCTCTTTCCTTTTGGCTTTTTAGCTTCAAGTCTTTGCACATTTCATTATAATATTTGACTTTGTGTTCTCGACCTGCCCTTTGAAATTTTGTGTTTAACTCTTTTACTTCCTTATTGCTTCCATTTGTTTTAGTATCTCTGTACTGTACAGCAGGGTTGGGAAACATCTGACTGGCAGGCTATATAAGGCCTGGAAATCTTTTGGTCTGGCCCTGCCAAGGCAATGGAAGGAGGGACTCAAAATTCAATAAATCTAGGAACTTTTTACATAGCAACATGAATTTATATTAAGTGATGTTATAAATATCCAAATGGCCTTTGGCAAAAGAAGATTTCCCACCCCAGCTGTAGAACAACTTTCAGTCTTTTCTGACGTTCATTTTGGTCTTTTCCTTCTTTCTTGCCTTCTAAATGACCTTTTGCTTTCTTAATGCATGGTGTTCTTGATGTCATTTCACACAGCTATTCTGGTCTTTAGTCATTAGTGTCGAATGTATCAAATCTGTTCTTAATAGATCTCTAAATTCAGGTGGGATATGTTCAGGACTACATTATCATTAGACTTGTTTTAATTTTCTTCAGCTTCAGCCTGAACTTGCATATGAGCAATTGATGGTCTGTTGCACAGTCTGCCCCTGGCCTTGTTTTGGTTAATGATATAGATGGAGCTTTTCCACTGTTTCTTTCCACAGACATATTCAGTTTGATTTCTGTATATTCTATCTGGTGAAGTCATCTGTATAATTAGCTTTTATGTTGTTTAAAAAAGGTATTTACAAAATTCTATCATACAATCTCCAGTATCATTTCTACCACCAAACCCATATTTTCCATCTACTAATCCTTCCTCTTTGTTTCCAACCTTTACATTTCAATCACCAGTAATTATTAATACCTCTTGATTGCATGTTTGATTAATTTCAGACTGGAGAAGTTATAGAATTCTTTAATTTCATCATCACTGGTTTTAGTGGTTGGTGTGTAAGTTTGAGTAATAGTTGTATTAACTGGTCTTCCTTGTAGGTGTATGGATATTATCCTATCATAGACAGCATTATACTTCAAGATAGATCTTGAGATGTTTTTTATGATGATAAATGCAATGCCATTCCTCTTTAATTTGTCATCACAGACACAGTAAATCATATGATTGTCAGATTGAAAATGGCCAATACCACTCCAATTAAGCTAATGTTTGTGCATTCCACTTCATTTTTGACAACTTTCAATTTTACTAGGTTCTTTGTCTATTCCATGTTCCAATTATCAATGGATGCTAACAGCTGTTTCTCCTCATTTTGAGTTGTGTCCTATCAGCAGATGAAGGTACCAAAAGCTTTACTGCATTCACATCATCAGGGTCAACTCTACATTGAGGAGACAGTTCTTTCTAGGTTGTATTTTGAGTACCTTCCAATCTGGAGGGCTCAGCTTCTGGTACTATATCTGACAATATTCCAGTATTCTTCATCATGTTTCAGTATTCAATATTCTGGTGCTTTTTGACAATGTTTCACTGATACTTATAAGATTTTCAGTAACTAAATATTTGGAAGTAGTCCATCTCTCCTTCTTTCTAGGTGTCTTAGTCTAGAAGCTCAGCTGAAAAACCTGTCCACCATGGGTGACCTTACTGGTCTTTAAAGTACCAGTGTTGTAACTTCCAGAATCACAGCAACATGCAAGTCACCACAGTATGACAAACCGACAGAGGAGTGGTTGATTCAATATGTATACTAAGCAATATTCTGAGAAGATGGGCCATATGAAGAACAAAGTGGCATCAGGATTGGAGGAAGACTCATTAACAACCTGTGATACAACCTTGTTTGCTGAAAGTACTTAAAATACTTTCTGATGAAGATCAAAGATATAGCCTTCAGTATGGATTGCACCTCAACGTAAAGAAAACAAAATCCTCACAACCAGACCAATAAATAACATCATGATAAATGGAGAAAAGATTGAAGTTTGATCTTCCTGATACTAGCTTGTCCCAAACCCTGCACTACCCCCTCCCCCAACCAAATCAAGTAGAAATAAAAATCTTAATTCCCATATGAACAATAAAATGAAGATCAAGAAAATGCAAGAATTTTCTAAATACACAAAAGATGCCCTAAGGAGCAGTAAGTATCTAACTCTTCCCTCAGATTAAAAGGGCCATTTCCATACTCTGAAGTAAGGAAAGTGTGGACAAAGGAAGGATAGTAGCATATTAGACACCTGTCTGTATTATTTGATGTACAAAGATTTGGACATCCCTCTGCCCAGCATACCTGTCTCACCTGTTAGGTGAGACAGAAATCCCCAGTATAATTTACTTCTTTGAGGTTAGTTCTTGAAAGCCTTTATTATAATAAGCTCTCAACCAGTCTCACTTATTCAGTTTATACTATTAATATTATAGAATAAAGGGACTCAGAAAACCTGACATCTGGATAGACAAGTTCTGATGGAAAAACAAATGGGATAGGGCCTTCAAGGGGGTCTGATCAGTGGCACAGAGAGAAGAAGAGAACTCCTCAGTGACGGAGGAAAAGTACTCTCATCTTGGTCAATGTAATACTCACCCCCAGAGTGAACCCTGCGACTAAAACTGGAGAATTACCTCTAAGAGAGAGAAAGAGATGAACAATCTGCTAAAATTTTAATTGTTTATTCTGAATGTTATGGATTAAATTGTGACCCCCAGCAAAAAAAAAAAAAGTATGTGTTGGAATTGAATCAGGCTGCTAACCTCAAGGTCAGCAGTTTGAAACTACCAGCTGTTCTGCGGGAGAAAGATGAAGCTGTCTGCTCCCGTAAAGATTTACAGCCTCAGAAACCCTGTACAGGGTCACTATGAGTCACAACCGATTCTATGGTACTTAACAACAACAGCTGCTGTGGATGTCCTGTTTGGAAATAGGGGTTTCCTTTGGTATGTTAATTAGACCATACCCTAGTAGTGTGAGTTTTAATCCAATCGCCTGTGAATTACAAAAAGAACAGATTAAATACAGAAACTGGGGAAGACAAATGCCATGTGATGATCTCTGAGGAACTAAGAAACACCCCAGTTACTGACAATAAAGGAATGCATTGATGACATTTTTTTTATCTCCAGAACTGTGAGAACATACATTTCTATTCTTTAAAATTACCCATTTATGGTACAAGTATTTGTGTTAAAACAGCACAATTCATTCTTAGCAATTCTTGCTGCAGTTGTAGACATGCAAGTATAATTTTGTAACATATAATAAAATATTGAAAGCATCCTAAAAAAGCCATCATTAGGAGTCTGATTAAATACAAGTAAATGATGTTCTAACTTTTAGGGGTAAAAAGAGAGAGAGAGATAGAGACATGAAACATTATCCATGATACATTGTTAAGTGAAAAAAGCTGGTACAAAACAGCACAGACAGGTGGGCTTACATGCTGCGCAGCATACTCCCTTGAGCAAATGTTAAAATCAATATTCAGTTAAAGACCAGAGCTGAATATGACCATCACAGTATGAAACTTCTGGAATGCAAGAGTAAATGTGAAGTTTTATTCCAGAAACAACAACAACAAACCCCATAGCCACAAAGTCAATTCCAATTTACAGTGACCCTGGAGGGAAGAGTAGAGCTGCCCACAGGGTTTCCAAGGCTGTAAATCTTTACAGAAGCAGACTGCCACATCTTTCTCTTGGGAGTTCAAACAGCCATCCTTTCATTTAGCAGTCTGAGTGCTTAACCATTGTACCACTAGAGCTGCTTTTCACTGTACTCCAAAGAATGTCATTATGATTTTATTATTAAAATCACTGGCTGTCCCAGAGAGGTAGAGGGACTGGTGCTGATGACCGGGGCACAGGCTTGCAAGGTGTATACCCTTTGGTTGGTTGATGATGCATGGAGGGGATTGTAACCATGGCAGTGAAATGATATACTATAGGATGAATGTAAAGCTAATGTTCTCCCATGTAAACTATCACATAATTCACAATAAAACATTTTTAAAAATTGCTGTCAAATGTTGAGTTTGACATTACAGTACAAGAAGAGTAATTTCTCAATGTGGTCAGCTGCCAAATGTCTTCTACGGTCACTTCACTGCTGTTTTGTGATACTAACCAGATGTTCACATCCAAATGAGAATAGTGGGGAAACCAGATGCTTTTTTGGATACTGCATCCTCCAGTGCTTTCTTCTTTGTATTGTTTGCTTTATTTATTTATTTGTATGTCTGGATCAAAGGTGGTTTATCATAGACACTGTGCATGATTTGGTAATTTTTCCTACTTATAAAATGCTGACATGGAAAAGTTGACATTTTAAAAATTAATTTTCATAAGATGTAGATTTATTCATGAAAGACTCATAACCTAAATGGAATTAAATATCAAAAATTAAACATGTTCCTTAAAGTTTATTTCATTTCATGTAATGAATGCAAGATAGGTGCTAAGATAGTTGACAAAGATTAGAGTTATGTTTTAATCAAATCTTTCTTATTCTGCCTTGTATTATTTTAAATTACTTAGCATTTGCTAACACACAAGGAATATATTGTTATTAAGCTATCTAGCTGGCACTCTTTCTCCATTTTCTTTCTAACTCAGTCTTTCCCCCTATTTGTTTACTATTTGAAAGTCACTGACTTTTTTTGGCATTTTACTATCGTGATATGCCAAATATGCAGTATAACCTTCAAAAGCCAGAACTTGTGTAAGGCAGTCAAAAAAGGAAACTCACTGGGTGTTTAGAAGGTTGGATTCTTAGGAGAGTGATAGAAAAGTAGTAAGTACTCTTTCAAAGGTGGGAAACTTGCAAGATTCGTTCAAACAAGGCAGTCCCATTGAGTTTTGACTCTGTCTTGTTGCTGTTGTTGTTAAGTGTTGTGGAGTCATTTCTGGCTCATAGAGAACTTGTATAGGGTTTCTGAGCAGCAGCTGGTGAGTTTAAACTACCCACCTTGCAGTTTAAACCAACCTTGTAGTCTAGCACATTTTCCTGAAGCACCACACCAGTCTTAGCACTGTTATAGAAATACTGCAAGTGGATGTTTTTAGCAAGCATAATGTATTTTCTTATATTTAGGAGGCTAGAGGAGTCCTGGTGTGGCATTGTGGGTTAGTGCACTGGACTGCAAAGTCGCTTTGAACCACAAGGTCGGCTGCTCAAGTTCACCAGCTGCTTCTTGGGAACCCTATACAATGTTGCTATGGGTAGGAACCGACTCAACAGCGCTTAACAACAACAACAACATGAGGCTAGAAGTCTGAATTCAGAGCACCAGCTCTAGGGGATGGCCTTCTCTCCATGTCAGCTCCGGAGAAGATCCTTGTCTCTTTAGGTTCTGCTGTGGTGATCTTCAGGCGGCTTGGCATTTCTCTTCTCCCATCTCTGCTTCTCTCCCTTGCTTGTTTAATCTCTTTCATATCTCAAAAAAGATTGACTCTAGCCACACCCAGTACTGATTCTGATTCATTAACATAACAAAGACAATTAATTCCCAAATGGAATCATAACCAGGTTATAATGCACATTTTGGGGAGGGCACAGTTAAATCCCTAACAACCCATTCGTTGGCCCTGTAAACTCATGAACATGCCATATGCAAAACACATTCACTTCATTACATCATACCAGAAGACATAAATTGACTCTAAGTCCAAAATTTTATCTTCAGAATCATCTAAATCCAATATGGGTAAGACTTTAGGCATATTTCATCCTGGGATAAAATTTCTCTATATCTGTGAACCTGTGGAATGCAGACTACAAGTTATCTATTTCCAAAGTACAATGGTGGAGTAGGCACAAGGTAGATGTTTCCAATAAAACTGGGAGTAATTAGAGGGACAGAAGGGATAACCGGCACCAAACAAATCCAAAACCCAGTGGAACAATTTACATTAGCTCTCAAGCTTTGAAAAGAAACCTCTGTTCTCTGAGAGAAGCTGGGCAACAGCCCTGCCCTCCAGATTCTGGGGGTTAACTACACTTTGGATTCTGATTACAGACCCCTCAACCCTGAGCTTCAGCTCTGCCTTCCAAGCTCACTGGGACAGCAACTCTACTCCCTCTACTTTGAGAGGCCTAGTTCTCCTAGTTCATCTGAGTGGTGACCTACTTCCTCAGCCCCAACATGTCTCATTTTTCTGCCCCTTGGACATGGCAGCCCAGCTGCCTCAGCTCTGGGCCCCATATTTTGGAGTTGAGTTAACAAAGATATGACTCTTTCAAATCTAGGAGATTGTAGCCCCACCCTTTGAAATCAAGAAGACCCTGCTTCCAGTGCTCCTTCCAACTGTTGATCTCCAAGTTGTTATTTTTCTTTTTTTGGTGCACAACAGATGACACTCCTATGGCCTATTTCCTGCCCATAAAATTCCAAAGGCAAATGTCATTCTTTCCTTTTGTTTCATTCTTTGTCCCCATAACTCTAAGGCAAGGGGTTTTCTGCTCTGGTAGCTGGTTAGATCCATCAATCACAGGCTTAATAGTGAGCATTACAGGACATGTACAGCAAAAAATTCCAAATCTCTAAGTTCTGTTTTAATTTCTTTCTTTCTTTTTTTTAAATCTGTCTCTTTCCTCTCACATTTTACTATAAACCACAAGGAAAAACCACAAGTCCCCCTTAAGATCTTGCTTAGAAATTTCATCAGCCAGATATCCAAATGAATCACGTATAAATTCTATCTTCCACCAAACATTTGAATAAAATTCAGACAAGTTCTGCACTGCTGCATAAAGAGCATTGTCCTTCCTCTATTGTCCAATGACATATTCATCATTTTCTTTTAAAGACTCACCATAATTGGCACTCTAGTCTTGGGAGACAACAAGGTCATTTGGCATAACGTAGTTCACAAGACAGTGTTATAATTCTACTTTGGTTTGGTGAAAACTAAAAGCTTGTGAGCACCATCTAAAGTGCAACTGTTTGTCTCTCCCTGTTTGGACGAAAAAGAATGAAGAAAATCAAAGATATATGGGAACAATTTGTCCAGTGAACCATTTGACCCTCAATCTTCATTACTTCAAGACCAGAAGAACTAGAGGGTACCCAGCTACTACTACTGACTATTCATCAGAAGATCCTGGATGGAATGGGAGAAAATAAACTTAAAAGCATAAAAAAGACCAGGTTTACTGGTCAGATGGAGATTGGTAGAATCCCTGAGATTATGGCCCTTTGCCACCATTGAACTGAACTCCCCCACCCATGGATCAAGTTTCAGCCAAGCAATAGACAAGCCTATAAGTGAAACAATAACACTAGGGAGGCACATATTCCTTTAACTAATCAACCATTTGAGATGAGAAGGGCAACAAGTCAGGAAGGGTTAGAAAAGAAAGAAGACTGGAAACAGAAACACAGGGAGAAAATGGAATAAGTGATTGTATATTGTGGTGATTGCAATCAATGACAAGAAACAAAACCAGCTTGAATTGTTGAATGGAAAACTGATTTACTCTGTAAATCTTCACTCAATTTACAGCAAAAAGCTAAAAATAAAAAAAGTAGGCCTCACCAGAAGTCCATTTTATGTTCACATTTCTAGCAAGGTTCTGTTGCTGATGTCATATGTGTTCTCCAATACAATAAAAACTTTCTCTATAGTTCTCATTTCCTTTTTTTTTTTTTTTTTAAACTTTTTATTGTTAACCGAGTGAAGGTTTATAGAGCCGATCATCAATTTTACATCATATACTTTGCTTTATTACATGATTGCAATCCCCTCCATGTACCATCAGTTAACAATATTTGCCTCCATTCACTTTAACTACTGCAGTCATCCCTGTGTCTCTGGCTACCTTCATCTTTCCTCTGCCAACTTCCCTGTTGTTGTTTATTGCCTGCCCTATCACCCATGTGTACTGTAGGGCCAGCACTGGACTGTTTACCAGCTGTTCAAACCCACAAGTTGCTCCTCGGAAACCCTGTACAGGGTCACTATGAGTCAGAACCAACTTGTTAGACTTACACATCACCCATGTTAATATGTATCTACCATCTAGCCTGTGAATAATTCCCTCCCTTC